>NC_063350.1:22859495-22973723 GCF_021869965.1 Rhincodon typus | reverse complement strand
TTGTCCTGTGGAAAAGAGTGGGACATTTGCATTGAATACGTATAACAGATCTTTTAGAAAAGATTAGAAATCTAGATCCTTCTGCACACACTAGTCCCAGTCCAAGAAGCTGGCAGGAGATGTACTTGTACATCCTCGCCAATGCCAAAGACATACCAGTGTCTTGCCACTTCAGTCCTGTCAGCTTCTCTGTTCATACTTCAAACTCAGGTTCAGGGAGTATTGCTTAGAAATTGGTCTGTGACAGAAGATGCAGATTTATTGTTATGAAATGAACAAGTTCCTAGTGTATCCTGTGATCTAACATTGCAGAATATCCTGGACTGTTCTATAGCAGCAGGAATAACAGGATCTCTTTTTTCTGATGAAATACCTCAACCCATTATATGGTCACCTGTCCTTAACTGGCTTCATTAACTAAACCTGTTTATAATTATTCCAATATGATTTAAAATTATATGTTCACGCATCTATTAAGTATCCAGAGTGCCACATAACTATTTATTGTGCTACAGTCTGGGTATCAAACTAGCAAAGTATGACCCTTTTAAATTTTTTTTATATATTATTCACTCGTGGGATGTGGGCATTGCTGGCTGGCCAGCATTTCCTGCGTGTCCCTAGTTGCACTTGAGAAGGTGGTGGTGAGCTGCCTTCTTGAACAACTGCAGTCCATGTGTTGTAGGTAGACCCACACTCTTCTTCAGGAGGGAATTTCAGGATTTTGACCTCAAAGTCCATAATATATGGTGTGATTTGAGAAATGTGTTTGATGAAGCTCCAGCATTTCAACGTACAAGTGTTATTATTTTGAACTGAGAACCACATGACATAATACTGCCTCGAAGTGTAAATAGAATAAATGTCAGGTTGGGGTGTTAAGACCAAGGTTTTAGAACTCTTCCTTGTGTTTTCTTCTGGCTGGCATTATGAAGCCTGCCTCCTATAACTAGGATTACCTTCATGATTTCAATGAATCTAATGAATTTGTGTAAGTTTATCTCCATTCTGGAGATTCTTTTTCAAAAATTAGGCATTACCAAATCACTGAGCAAAATGTCTTGCTCAATTGCTGGTTTTCTGTCTGCAGGCTACATTCACACTATAATAAAAACGGAAAGAACTGTGGATGCTGTAAATCAGAAACAAAGCAGAAGTTGCTGGAAAAGCTCAGCCGGCTGGCAGTATCTGTGAACAGAAATCAGGAGAAATCAGAGCTAATGTTTTGGGTCCGGTGACCGTTCCTCAGAACTGATGGTAGAATGGACCCGACCCGAAACGTTGACTTTCCTGCTCCTCTGATGCTGCCTGACCTGCTGTGTTCTTCCAACTCCACACTGTACTGACTGTAGCTAGGAAAATTTGGTATAGATACAGATGATAGGGTAGGGGATGGGTAAGTATTTAATGATAGGTGGGGATAGAAGTGCGGGCTGTATCCCCACCTATCGTTTACTCCTTACCCCCTCCCCCAACCCTATCTTGTGCAAAGAAACCAACATTTTCCTAGCTACCATCAGTTCTGAGGAAGGGTCACCGGACCCGAAATATTACCTCGACTACTTTTCACAAATTCTTACTATAATCTTGCTCTGTATAAGATCACACTATATTGTCTGAACTTATTCAATGAATCAAGGGAATTTTCTATCTTTAACTATGCTTGCAGGTTTTGAAAAATCAATTCCCATTAACAATTTTACTTTTGAATATTGCAGTTCGAGTAAAAATAGGACCCATTGCTGCTCCTGACTATGTACAAAATGCTCCTGGGTTGCCCAAAACTCGTTCTGGTACAGTATATCGTGTAAATACATTTATCCAAAATTAAATATGTTTAAATATTTTGTATTGAGATTTTGACTTCCTCCCTTTAAAGGTAAAATTATGAGACGCATTCTGAGGCAGATTGCCCGAAATGAGAGAGAGCTTGGAGATACATCAACTCTTGCAGATGGGGCAGTTATAGAAGAACTCTTCAACAACCGATGTAGAACAGCTTAAAACAGTGTGTTTCTCAATTCAAATTGTTGTGTGTAACACATAATTTAAGTATATGTGCATGCCTGGGAAGGGCATTCCAGATCTATGGGAAGCCTAATGGTAAAGGATCAGAAGAAGCATTATAAAGATTATGGTGATGATTGAGTTGTGGGTAATTGTCTTGTTAGTTTTTTTTTTAAAATGCATATCTTATAACAGAATTAATATGAATAAGCTGTCCATTAGCAAAGAGTTTATTAAGTTTCAGTACGTTTTTAAAAAAAACATCACTTTGGACATTTTTGTTTTCATTGTGCTTTCTGTATTTTTATACAAGCATTTTTCTTTGCTTCAGTGTCAATTTAACAATCATTCCAAGGCTGTTTTAAACATACGTTAAATCATTTGTTTAAACTAATGTGCAATGATTATTCAGTTATTCAAACAAATGAAAATGAGTTGATTGATGAACAGTTCCCATGTGGATTGTCTAAAATATCTGACAGTATTCTTTGTTTTGTTTGCTTTCCCTGGCCCATACCACTTTAAATTAGAATTGTTCCTTTCTGATTGGACTGTTAACAATTATGGGCATGTGACCTTTTCTAAAGACAATAAAATTAGGGAAAATTTACTTTTTGGCAGAGAAATAAACAAGTGGGATTATCCTTTTAATTTGTGAAGTGTTATTCACAGCATTGCTTCTGCTACTATTGGGATTGTTTATTTACCAGATTATAATTTTAAATCATATGAGCAACCTTTGTTTATGTGGATCAACTCGAGTTGTACAAAGCCATACTTTTTATAAAATAAAAATGAAGGTATTAATGTTTGCAAATGCTGTGTCTTGACATCAAGATGTCACTTGATACGTTGCTTTATTATTGATGCACTCAATCATATATTTAGCAAAACTGCAGTTTGACGTTAACACAGTTCTAGTAACTAATTATGTTTTCAGGAAATAAACAAATACAATTATTTGTGTGTACAATTGTGTATAATTCATTAGTTGAGGACTACAACATTAAAGCAGTGGTTTTCCAAGTTTATCTTATGCAGACCATTTAGATGAGGAAAAAATCCAATCGACCCTCTACAGGTCTTATTCCATCCACTTTCACTTGAACGGTGATGCTGCTTTCAATGACACATCAATAGGGTGACTTCCAGTTCCAAGCTGGAGAGCTTCAGTCTCCTATCAGGCTATATATACATTCAGCTGGTTCCTCTAATAGTTTTGAAAATCCAATCCACAGTTGCATGTTGCAAGAAGGGCATAAATCCTGCATACAACATTGTTGCTAAGAACAACAGAGCCAGTCTAGTTTTGTAATGTCATGTGATTAATGTGGATGGGTGTTCTGGCCTGTTCTCTGATAAGGTCTCCGATGTAGTTGCATATCAGTAAGAAAGATGCACTGTTTGGACAGACCAGCCAGAGAAGCCGCAATGACCAGATACACCTTGAGGTCAATTACAGCATTGGATTCCAAACTAAGGAACCAGATGTTCAAATGATAAAATGCAACACAGCAATTCTGCAGCTGTTTCACCTGTAGGGGAGGAAAATTCCCAGCTGTGTTCAAAGTAATTGTGTATATTTTTGCAGGGAGAAATTATGGGATATGAAGCAACTCTTGAATTATTACCGTTTGTATTAAATACATCACACCTGTACAGAAGCAGTTTATCAGCTCCATTGCTAACCATTTATTTCTTGTGATGTCTGTTAAACTGCATGGGGAACCTTTTCTTCCAACTACTATGCTTCATTTGGATTCCCCTCCACACAAAACACTGCAGGATGTATGTTTAAAATTCTGCACTAAGTACAGCTATATTGTTTTGTATATTGCTAAAAGGAGACACTAAGCTGAGGTTTTTGGTATCGCACATATCAGGACAAGGACACAAGTAACCGGAGTTCTGAGACCATGCAGTACAACTGATACGTTGGGATATTGCCAGAGATTGGCAGTGTCTCTGACCATTTTTTCATAGGAAAAGGTGAAATATATACAAATTCTTGTTGTCTACGTAAGACAGAGTACTGTGTACATAGTTCCAACATGTGAAAATGTGTCAAATTTGTGAGCTTGACTGATTATCTTTAGCTGATTTCCAATGTAATTCTTAGCACCATCAAGATTTCTCAGTAAACATTGATCGCAGAATTGCATCTAATATTGGGCACGGCATTCTAAGGCTTACAAGCACGGGCTGTGTGAGCACCATTGGCACACGACTCACTGCAAATGATCACCAAAACATGTCTGATATGGTCTTCCAGTTTCTGAGATGTATGGCCTTGCATATCTGGCAACATTCTGGCACTGGTACTCATAGCAGATTCATGTTGCAAGCAAGACATCTTTTTGGCTTGATGGCAGCATTCTGTTAGTGTAGAAGAACTCATTTAGTGCAAACTAGCAGTGTGAGACAGCTGGCTTCACCTATTCAAATTTTTGAGACAGCCTCCCCTTCCAGGGTAATTTTGAGGTAGACTGGGTACTTGGAATCAAAATTACATGGTGAGCAGATGACAAGGTTGCCAATAAGATTGATCTTGTAACTTGTGAAATCATAGGGATCTTAAGGCATATAATGCCTAGTCAACATAGGATTTCAATAGATATTACTTGAGAACCAGTGGCAGATTTCTCAACAAACACATTGAGGAGAAGGAGCTCATTTGAATGCTCCATTTCTACTGACAGTGAGTGCAGGATGTAGTTTTTTAAAGCTGTATAAAGGAATTCTTTGCAGCTGAAGATTCAAATATCTCAAACATCTCATCCATGCACTTGGAAGTACACAAGGGGTACGAGGTTAGTGGTCATTCCATTGAAGATGTTAGCAAGAGCTAGGCCTGGACAGGATCCCATGGCAATATCATCTATTTGGGTTAGCTTAATGCTGAAAGTGAAATCAACTACATGATTTGCTAAGTTCACAAGTCTGATGAAAACTCAGATACTGTTGACACATCTAGATTGCCATGATATAGTGCAAATTTCAGTGGTCTCCTTGGGTGGTATATTGGTGATTAAGCCAGCAATGTCGAAAGTGTACGTATTGGTCTCAGTACGTAGATATTCCATGGTACAGCTTATAAACTGAAGTTCTGAGATGTGAACTTAAAGATAGCAATGGCTGCCACGTAGCTCCATTTCCTCACACTCTCAGATCTTCCTACCCAGCCATCTCCTCTCACAAAGGGATTGCTGCAATTTTGAAGCCTCAGAATGGAGTTATGTTGGGTACAGGTTTGGGAAGCACTGTTATATGGATTTTGTGGAAGTGAAGGATTCCTTCAGTGTATTTGGGAGAGGTAAGTGTTTAAACAGATGAAGCTAGCCATCTATGCTACTACTTTGCAGTAAACACACGAATGGCTTCTAAACAGGATGCTGCTGTCAAGCCATGAAGACTGTATCAAACAACGTATGTTGACTGTTCACATCAAGCAGCATATCAATTATGCTCATAGAGGTCATGCTTATGGGCCTCAGAACACGATTAGATATGATTCAACATTAAATTCAACATATGATTCTGCTGTTGGACAATATTGATTGAAAAAGCCAGATTCTAAAAAATGACACCAGAAGCTGGTTTAAACTCATCAGTCAGGCTCGCAGTGTAATGCATTTGCCATACTAGAAACTATATACACAGATAGTCCCAGGTTGCGGACAGGTTCAGTTCCTGAGTCCAGTTGTGTAAGGCTGCCCATGACAGCACAGCAAAAATGGCCGACGAAAGCCACAACACAAAAACATCGCAGTATGTTTAACAGGAATTAAAGTGTGTGGGAAAGGTTTGTGCTCTTAGCGCTTAAAACAATACTGTATGTTTAAATAAGATTGGATGTACAACATTCTTTGCTATCCTAAAGATAAGAAAAAAACTGAGTTCTGAGGAACTCAGACCCGAAACGTTAACTCTGATTTTTTCTTCACAGATGCTGCCAGACCTGCTAATCTTTTCCAGCAATTTTTTCTTCCGTATCTCTTATCAAGGACAGTGGCTAAGGGAGTTGGAATGGTGAGAAATCTCAAAGAAGACTCTGTTACAGACCTGTACAAAATAGCAGACACAGTTGAAGAGATAAAAGGTCACAAGTGACCATGAACAGTTTGGTTTCCCACATACCAAAAGTGCCCATTCAGATCACAGCAACAAGCAATTACTAATAGAGTGATGTACTGGAAACCCAATCACAGCTGAACAATCCAACATTAATTAACTAATAGTATACAGGGGGAGGGAGTATGTGCCACCATGTTAATGTTACAAGAAAAACATATAAAAGACAATGTACTTGTATTTAAAATTATAGTGTCATTGACTTTTCTTCTGATCCAAGCTGAAGATTAAGGGGGTAATTGGACCCTCATGTCGAGGCCAGATTCAGAGTAGTCTTTGACCACTCCCTGCATTGTACTGGTAGATGCATGAATAAATTGCCATGTGCCTTGAACTCTGCTGTCTCCTGAAAATTTATTACCTCCGTAAACGTGCTTCTACAGCTTTGGCACTGCAAGCAGTTTGTATATCAATTTGTATGCAAGTCAGAACATAACGCAGAACAGAATAAAGATGGTGTTTGCTTGGGTCTTTAAAAATACAACCCTGTACGAGATTGTGTTTATAATTATGAACGCCCATAAGACAAGGACCCCTGTATTAAGTAAGCAAAAGGAATTTGTCCATACATTTCTCTTTTTTTCTCCTTTGGGAAAGTAGACATGCACACACGCAATCGCAGTTGTATTCCCATGGCAATGCCATGACCAATCAGAGTCTGTCCGTCTGGTGTGAGAACTAAGATTGACAAAGGCCCAACCAATCACCACTCTCTCCTCAACCTGTCTAAATTGGTGTTCCTTTTCTGAATAAAAACTGAAAGAACTGCAGATGCTGTAAATCAGGAACAAAAACATTGAGAATTGATCATGTCTCTTGGTGAGACTGGTCTTAATACACACGGACAAAGAAGGACACGAATTTAACTGGGTCAACACATCCATAATAGTACGAGCCAAACAGAGACATACCAGGGAATTCCTGGAGGCCTGGCATTCCAACCGGAACTCCATCAACGAGCACATGGAACTGGACCCGATATACAAACCACTGAAAAACAGAACCGGAAGTGATGCCAACCACCCCAGCAAACCGAGGCATATAAATAACAAGCGGAACAGATCACCAATGCTTCACCGGAGGTGCACTGACGATATTACCCAGCAGAGTGACGAAACGTCTGCAATCAAACACACTGGCTCAGTGAGCAAGTCTACAACCTCAAATCTGTTTGTAATCAGATATATATTAACCACAATACTAGAAAAAAACTGCCCTGCTCTTAAAAATAATGTTATGGGGTCTTTCTTGCTAGCTCAGAAATCAGAATGGGCCTTAAATTAACACCCTATTTGAAAGACAATGCTTCCAACATTGCAGCACTTCCTCAGTACTGGACTGGAATGTCAACCTTCATTTTTGTGCTCAAGTGTCTGCAGTGAAACGTGAACCTGCAACTTCTGATTCAGAGGTAAGGACACACCTAACCTCCACAGTTTATAAAAGAACTGATGGTGGAAGCTGTTTTCTATCAGAACTGATATTTATTCTTCTTGAAAATAAAGTTGTACATGGCTGACATCTATACACCATCTACACTGCTAACATATTGGTACTCAAGATTATTCCGAGTGCAAGCATCAGCAAGAAAAGCTCTGATATTGGAATGAAAATTCCAGTTAACTGTCATAGGAGAATAAACATGTATTAAATGCTCTTGTAAAAGAGTGTTTTTAACAATCATTCAAATGAAAAACATTTGGCAATTTATTCTATGTTCATATGAAGGTTTGAAGAAGAAAGCTATCTCTTTTTTTGCTCCCTTTGTACATGGGGTAGACAACTAACTCTATAATGCCTGTGAAACATAGATATGGTTAACTATATTAAACAAACAATGCATTATTTAAAACATATTCCATCAAGGTGCTAAAACTCAAAAAAGGTCAGTTAACTGGTGGGCTTGTGGAATGCGTTGCCGACAGTGGTAGTGGAGTCAGATACTTTAGACACTTTTAAGCGACTCTTGGATAGGCACATGGAGGATAGTAAAATGTAGAGTATGGTAGATTGATCTTAGTAGGATAGTAGGTTGGCACAACATCGTGGGCCGAAGGGCTTGTGCTGTGCTGTACTGTTCTATGTTCTAATTGTAAAGGAAGTTAAGAATTGTGTTCAACTAGAAGAAATGGCTTTGAAGTGGCCAGAAGAAATAATAAATCTGAGAATTGGGAAGTTTTTATAACATTGCAAAGAGCAAAGCAAGAAACTGATAAGGAACAAGAGAATACAAATGCAATCTAGCATAAAACTATGAAGTTTAAAAGCTTCTACAGGTACATAAAGGAAACATCTGGTTAAGTCAAATGTGGATTAATTGAAAGCAGAATTAGGAGAATTTATAATAGTGAATAAAGTAATGGAGGAGAAGCTAAATGATTACTTTGTGTCTGGTTTCACTGAGGAAGTCACAAAAGTCTCCTGGAATTAGAGAATCAAGTGACTAGGAGAAATGAGTAATTGAAGGATATAAGTAAGAAGATTGTACTGGAGAAAATAATGGGGCTTTGAAAGTTGATAAATTCCTGGGATCTGACTGCCTCCATCCCAGAGTGTTGAAAAAGGTGCTATCGAGACAATCCATGAATTGGTAAACATTTTCTCAATTCCATTGACTCTGGAATGATTCCTGCAGATTAAAAGCTTCCAAATGTTACCCAACTGTTTAAGAAAAGAGCACAAGAAAGAACAAGAAATTACAGATCTGTCAGCCTTATACTAGTAGTGAAGAAAATGCTAGACTCTTATCATAAAGGAAGTGACAAATGTCACTTGGATAAAAATGATCTGACTGGACATAGCATGCATTTGCAAATGGAAAATCATAATTTAAAAACTGGCTGGAATTTTTTGAGGATGGTACCATAATTGTTAAAAGGGATGTTGTATGCTTCGACTTTCAGAAACCTTTTAGTAACATCCTTCCACTGCCAAGGCCCCTGCAGGAGGTTGGTTAGCCAAACTAAGGCACATGGTATATTAGGTAAAGGGCTGGAAGAGATTAAGGATTAACTAACAGACATAATAGAGAGAAGGAATAAATGGGTCATTAGTCTCAGTCTGCCAATGTGAAAGAGAGGTACTGCAATGATCAGTACTTGGTCTCCAGCTGTTCACAATGGTTTGGACGCGAGAACTAAATGTAATATTTCCAATTTCGCACAGGATATGAAGCTAATCAGGGATGTGTATTTGAGGAAGATGTAAAACTTCTTCAGGAGGATTTAGATAGAATTAGTGATTGGGTAAGAATGTGGTAATTAGAACATAATATGGAAAAACATGAGGTTATCCATTTTAGTAAGAGAACAGATGCACAGAATATTTCTTAAATTGAGTAAGGTTGGAAAGTATAAATTTGCAAAGGGACTTGGTGTCCTTGTTAATAAGTTACTGAAGGCTAATGTGCAGGTACAGCTAAAGGAACGTTAGCTTGTATTGCAAGATAATTTAAGTATGAGTGGTGATGCCTTGCTTCAATTATATGGCAGCTTGGTTAGACCACACCTGAATACTGTGTGTTGATCTCATTTTTTCAGGAAAGATTTTATTGTCATTGAGGGAGTGCAAAGAAGATTCACCAGACTTGTTCCCAGGATGGTGGGACTGTTCTGTGAACACAAGCAAACTGAGGCTGTATTCATTAGAGTTTTGAAGAATGAGAATTGATCCCATTGAAACCTACAAAATACTTAAAGGAATAGACAAGGTATCTGCCGTTAAGATGTTTCCCCTGGTTGGGAGTCTAGAACCAGGGAGCACAACTTAAAAATAAGTGGGATGCCACTTAGGACCAAGATGAGAAATATTTTTACTCAGAGGGTGATCCATCTTTGGAATTCACCATCCCAGAGGGCTGTGGAAGCTTAGTCTTTGAGTATATTTAAAGTAGATGTTGATACATTTTTGATTATCAATGGCATAAAGGATTATACAGATGGTGTGGGTAAAAGGCACTGAAGTGTTTGATCAGCCACGATCATATTAAATGGCATAGCAGGCTTGATGGGCTGAATTGGCTAGTCCTGCTCTTATATGAAACCAGCACTCAACTAACATGCATTACTTAATTACAAAAAATTAGGAAAAAAATGCACTACCAGCATTCAACTTTGTAACCGTGAATCTTTAATCATACATTATGTAGATCTTTAATCTATGACCCTCATCTCCCAGGTTGCAATAAATTCCCTTATTGCTGTGATTATTCTTCAAGCAGGAATGGAGAATATTCTGGACTGGCAGCACATCTTATGATTATGAAGAAAATTACCTCTATAGGTGAATGACTGAACATTCCTCTTACAAAGAAACCCTTTGTATCCCAAGTCTTGCATCTGGAAGAACTCAGAAAATCTGGTTACCAGCTACAGCAAGATTCAAATTCCAGCTGGAGAACCACGATTCTGTCTCAAAATCAGTTGAAGCCAGTTACGCTTGTAGTTTAATTACAATGAACATTATTATAAATTAGTACCATTTCCTGATTTTAATTAATACCGTAACGACAATATTACACCCTTTCCCAAGGTTTGAGCTTCCTTGCCATTTGTGAAACAGTAGGTGCACTATTAATTGATGTAATGTTCCGTTTTTGAATGCCAGGAATTTCTTGTCCACTTTGCACAAGATGCAGTACTTGAGCGAAAGAAAGGGTGCAGCTTCCTCCACTAACTTCCGTGGTAATAGCAGAAAGATTTGTAATGTCACCAACTGTTTTATTTTCATGGGATTCTTTTACTTGGCTATCCTCTGTTAGTTCATAGGAAGCGTTGTGATCATTACCTCCTATCTCTTCACTAATCTGAAGGTGCATTCTTGCATCCTCAGTTTTCTCTGCTTGTTGATCTATGGGTAGTGAGTTTGTGGTCTCTATTGTTGCTGATTTGTCATTTTGTCCTTGATCACTTGGAGTCGGTCTGAGCAGCCTCTCAAAAGCCTTTGTCATATCTTCCTCTACCGCTAAGTCATTCTTGGCATCGATAATTTGTGAAGAAAGCCATCCTTTGTAGCTTTCCAGATCAATGGGTCCAATAAACCTAGAAAAAGTGGGAGTTTTATTTGATATATCCACACAAATGCCACTGCCTAACATTAACCCAAGCAAAAGCTAACTGTCACAATATCTCAAAAGAAAGGGAAACAACAAGGTAAACTTGAAAAAAATGCTGCATTTATGTACAGCAATGTGTTCTTAAGCATGTTTCAAGGAAATATATTTGTCATTTAGATGACACTGATATATGCACCACCCACCCCTCTGATTTGACATGTCAAGACTGATTGTGTCACCACTTTGCATTGTGCCACATTATTATGTCCATTAGAGTCAGAGTCATACAGCATAGAAATTGGCCCTTTGGCCCTGTCTATCCGTGCTGACACCTTCAGGGATGCGTGGACTTGTAAACCAAGGTCACTATGTTCCATAACATTCCTTAGGAATCTACTACTGTGCATGTCTTTTCCTTATTGGACCGCCTAAAGTGCATCACCTTGCATTTAGCAGGATTAAATTCCATCTGCTATTGGCTTGCCCAATTCACCAGCTGATCAATGTTAGACTCTAGCCTGAGACCATCCTCCTCACTGTCTAAACACTCCCAAACTTTGTATCATCTGCAAACTTACTAATTAAACTTCCAAATTCACATCCAAGTCGTTAATGTACGTAACAAATAGCAAGGGTCCCTGGCACCAATCCCTGTGGTACACTGCTGCCTGAGCTTCCAATTACAAAAAAACCCTCAACCATCATGTTTTGCCTCCTATTTATAAGCTAATCTTGGATCCAGTTTGTCAACTTGCCTTGGATCCCATGGGCTGTTACCTTTTGGACCAGCCTTCCATGTGGGACTTTGTCAAAGTCCTTGCTGAGGTCCACTGTTTAAAAGGTAATAAAGCATTTAATTTGCATAATACGATTCCTTGATTTTGAGTACTGTAGAGGAGATATTGTCCCTTATTTGATGTAGAATATGGACCCAATGAGCTGAATGACCTCTTTATATGCTATATGATTCCATGACAGTTAGTGTCAATCAACATGTAGAGCTTTTACATGCTTTCCAAAGCTATATCTCTCTTTTGAAAATTGTAGGTAAACATCATAGGCAGACAAAAATACTGACGTAATACTATAGATAACCACCATAATGGTTTGAGATTAATTTTTAATTGGTTATAAGAACCACCAGACACATCAGCTACAATACAGAAACAATCATATTATACAACAGACACGAATTATTAATATATAACTCAGATTGACACTGTTGGTGTATACGTAACAACATTTTATTATGTTATTCAGATGCTTCTTCCTTCGAAATATCATGAATCAAGGTCACTTTCTTACTAAATGGCAAAACTGCTAACTCTAGACATTACGTAACTTTTTATGAACAGAAGTTATCTATTATTGCACATGTAAACCATCTGGATGCTGTCATATTAGCACTACAAAGGAGTAGGTAGAAAGCAGTGATTTTTGATTCTGAACAAAATAAATGAATTAACGGTATAAATATAAGATAATTGGTAACATCTTATAGCCATTACAAACATGTGATTGCAAGAAGATCAAAGCTGGGAACTATATATAATTAGGGGCATGTGACTTTTCCAAAAGACAGGCAGGAAGGGTGGAGGGGTAGCATTTTTGAAAAACAGGATGGAATAAATACCAAAGCAAGAAATGGTCTTGGGTCAGAGGAGATAAAATTTATATTACTGCCAGGGCTTCTCTGAATCTACTTCCTTTAAAATCCTACGATGCATCCCATCAGGTCCAGATAATTTATACTGGAAATGTTCCAGAGGATTGGAAACCTGTCAACGTAACACCTTTATTTGAAAAGGAAAGAGACAAAAATCATAGTAATAGGCCAGATTGCTTAATTCCTGTTATTGGGAAAATATTAGACACTATTACAGAGGATATACAATGGAGTCGGCCTCATTTGGGGCATTTAAGTGGCTACTAGATAGGCATATGGATGATAGTATAAGGTAGGGGTGGAGGTTAGATAGACCTTAGGATTAGGGTAAAAGTTTGGCACAACATCGTGGGCCGAAGGGCCTGTACTGTGCTGTACTATTCTGTGTTCTATATATACTGGCAGAATATTTAGAAATTTATAATACAATTAAGCAGAGTCAGCAGGTGGAATCATGCCTGACAAATTTATTATAATTCTTTGAGTAGGCAACAAGCAGGATGAAGTGCCACCCATTAAGCTACTTAATAAGCATATAGTATAGGATGTAGTATATAAGCATGGATAGAGAACTGGCTAACTAATAGAAGACAGAGAATTGGGATAATGGGGGCATTATCAGCATGGCAACCTAAAACTAGTGGAGTGCCACAGGGATCAGTGCTGGGTCACAATTATGTACCATATTAATTAATGGCATGGATGACGGAAGTGAATGTATTATTGCCAAGATTGTGGATAACACAAAAGAGGTGGGAAGGCAAGTGTGTGAGGATGGCAGGAAAAGTCTGCAGTGGGATACATTTGGGTTAAGCAAATGGACAACAACTTTGCAGATGTAGGATACTGAGTGAAAACTATTTTACAATGCAAAATTCCTCCTGTGTGCATTCAGAATGCTGCTAAAGCTGTTCACATTAAACTGGTAGAAACACCAAAGTGGAAGCTGTGTGCCTGTACTGCAAACAAATAATTGTAGTTTTCTTTTTTTTTGGAAGTCAGCATGTGCACAGAAACTGCTGCCATTCAGGAGGAAAGATCAGCATTCTGTTTCCACAAAAATATCAGAACAGAAGAATGAAGAAAGGCTTATCATGGAATGAGGATCACTTAACAGCTCCAGGTAACACACTCTGAAGAGGTTGTTGCACTGCCTGCCTGTCTTCCATGATTATGTTCATGCTTGGGTGTCCTTGCAGAGGGAGCACATGTTGTCCACTATAATGTTTCAGGCGTTCTGCAATCAGTGGGGCTGGGGTACGTTAACACCCGACAAATTGTATTTCCATTTAAATATAGCAGTCTCTTTGTCATTTGATTTTGATTGTGGTGCTTTTTGGAGCTTGTCTGCTCCAATTTTGTTTGATTTGTCTATGTACAATAGTAAAATAATTGCCATAGTCCAATAAGAGAGGGAGAGGACTGGTAGGTGCTTTAACCTGAGGGTGACCACGCCTCAGGCAATGTTGAGAAGGTGGGACCTTCATGGCAGCTTCAGCTGGTGTGGGAACTGGCATCGTTCTTCCAACCAACTGAGCTAACCCACCCACTTAAAATAATAGCGAGTAAAACACAGATGAGAATATAATAAGATAAAACAAAAAGGAAGGGGGTCGGAGTGTTAAGAATCAAGTTTCTGATTAACGAGAATGGCAAGTATCTGGAGCTTGGCTCTTGAGATGATGCAGCTGGATTAAAACACACTGAAACCAAACGGCACCATGTCTACCTGCTGTAATAGTAGATCTTGGCCTCGAGAAGCCGCTCCTCAGAACACCGCACTGCCTCTCCGAACTGGGCCAGACCTCGCTGGAACACCTCGTCAATCTCGAATTGATATCCATGAAACCGCCTGCACTCGGCCTCCATTACTCAGGGGGCTCTTGCTGTCAAGAATCCGCAGCCGTGCGCCCCCTGCCGCCTGGAGGATCGATCGGGCTCCCGCAGCACCGGAGCGCAGGCTGGAATGCGCGGCCGTGCGGCCGTGCGCCCCCTGCCGCCTGGAGGATCGATCGGGCTCCCGCAGCACCGGAGCGCAGGCTGGAATCCGCGGCCGTGTGGATCGGGCTCATTCATTCATTCATTCATTCCCGTACCCTATCTTAGCTTCTAGCAGAGCCGTGTTCGTAACTGCATGAGTGTAGAAAGAAATAGCATTAGCCCGTCCCTCTAGTAGTTACATATCCATCTTTACTTGTGTTGACTAATAAATATTTATAGCATAAATTACTGGCTAAATTAGAGTTGGGGTCATATTAACTAGGCCAGCAACCCAAGACAACTGATATCACTGCGTTGTTATTAGCACAGAGGCCGTCGTTTGATCCATTGTGTCTCACTAGCTCTCCAAATGAATAATCACTTAGCGTCATTGTTCCCTTAACTTTGTATCATCTTCCTTTTCAGATAGCAACCTAATTCCATCTTGAATGCTTTAACTCACCTGCATCCACCACACACACTCATACATTTCAGACCTTAACACTAACTCACATCACTTTTGCTTCTTTTGTTATTACTTTAAATCTGTGTCCTCTCATTCTTTTACACCAGTGGGAGCAGTCTCTCCCCACTATTTAGTCCAGATCCATCATGGAGTTGAATATCTCTATCACACTTTCTCTCAGCCTTCTCCAATGAAAACATCTGTCTTCATAATTGAAGTTGCTCATTGCTGGAACCATTAGTGTGGCACCCAGAACTGGCCCCAGTACTCCAACTGAGGCTGAATTTGTGTCTCACAGAAGTTCAACATAACCCCCTTGCCCTTGTAACTATACCTCTATTAATAAAACCTAAGTTACTAGATGCTTTATTATCTGGTCTCTCAACCAGCCCTGCCACTTTCAACTACTTATGCCCAATGTACATAGGTCCTTTTTGAAGGTAGCACATTGTTAAGCTGTCATTTTTTCTGCCAAACCTTGGCTCCAATTTGTTCTGTTCAGATCCATTCTAAGCCCACTGATGTTGACTTTCCTTTGATTTAATGTTCCTATTCTGGATTGTTCCCTATTTTTACCAATGACGTCAGTATTCATGTGAACCGGGACTGCTGACTGTTCAGTCTTTCCTCACAATGCTCAGCTGTTCTTTGGCATCCTTGACCTTGGCACCAGAAACGCAACACCATCCTTGATTCATGCCTGTGATTGCAGAAATGTCTATCTACCCTCCTATTGAATCACCTACTATTATTTTTCTTCCAGTGTCCCACCTCTCTTCGCCCTGAGCAGCTGAGCCATCCATTTTGCCGTGGACTTGGCTCTGTCTGCTCTGCCCAAATGAACCATCACTCTCAGCAGTATTCAAAACTGAATACTGGTTGAACAATGGGATACATTTAGGGAACTCATGCACCAGCTGTGTACTTCTTTTTGACTGCCAGGTGGTCACCTGTTACCACGCTGCCTGTGCACTATTAAGCTATGGGGTGATCACATCTATAAATGTAATACAAATGTAGCTTCAGGGATGCACCAATTGCTGCTCAACTTTTGAAACCTAGAGCTGCTGCAACTGATGACACTTCCTGCACGATGCATTCTTGAAGCATCCTGAAATTCCCACATTGATATGCACTCTCGAGGTTGGAGATCCATGCAATATTCCAGTTGTTATTAACACAGGCATAGAATATAAAAGCATGTTGTTGAAAATGTACAAGATACTAGTTTGGCCTTAGCTGTAGCATTGTTCTGGACACCGTGAATTTGAATTTGAAGGTATTGAAGAGGGTACAGAAGAAGTTTGTGAGAACGGTTCCGGGGAGGAGGAACTTCAGTTATGAAAGTGGATTGGAAAAGTTAGGACTGTCTTCCTTGGAGAAGAGAAGTCTAAGAATAGATTTAATAGCTATTCAAAATTATGATGGGCCTGAATGGAGTAGATAGGTAGAAAGTGTTCCCACTCATGGAGGACTGAGAATGAGAGAACACAAGTTTAAAGTCATTGGCAAAGAAGCAAAACTGACAGAGGATAATCTTTCTCACACAGAAAGTGATACAGGTCTGAATGCACTGATTGAGAGTCTGACAGAGGCAGGTTCATTTGATTCGTGCAAAGGAAATTAGATTTTTATTTTGAAAGAAACAGTATGAAGGGTTATAGGAGGAAGCAGGAGAATGGTGCAGACTTAATGGTCCAAATGAGCTCCTCCTGCATAATAATTCTGTGTGATTCCAAGTACACCACTTCACTAGCCTATCACCAGAGGCTGTAGCTTGACGGGTGCCATGCTGCATCAAGCATGGTTGAGCTGGTGACTCTGCCAACTACCAGAGGCATATTGCAAGGGTTTACAGATTAATAATCAATCTATTTGGGTATGATGTAAATGCACCTTCTGTGATCATCAAGTCCTGAAGTGGGACTTGAACTCAGAACTTTTGGTTCAGAGATAGGAACACTACCACCGAGACACATGACTTTCTTTAAGATGAGTTAGCATCCTTAAAATTCAAGATATTGTGTCTGACCATATATCAAGCTTACTGTCAAGCTAGTCTGTTTTTCCCATTCATAACCCTCAGATTGTGTGCTGCTGACATCCTCATCCGAACCGTTGTTACCTCCAAACTTAAATATTGTAATGCACCTTAACCAGCCTCCCATCTTCCAACTTACATAAACTGTGCTCCTCCATAACACTTGTACCCATCTTAATTGTTTTAAATTTATGTACTCTTCATCCATGTGCTCATTGACTTACTTTAGCTTCCAGTCAAGCAGCTTACTGATTTTAAAATTCTTATCCTTGTTTTCAAATTCCTTAATGGCCTTGCAGCTCTCCAACTCAAAAGCCTTCTCCAAACATATTCAAGATCTCTGCATTCCTCGATTCTGCCCATTTGGGCATCCCTGATTTTAATCACTCCACTCTTTGTAGCTGTGCTCACAGCTGTCTTAGCCCTAAGCTCTGACATTTCTTCTCTAACTTTCTCTGCTTCTCTATGCACTAAGATGCTCCTTAAAATGTTCACTAAAAATCTACTTCATATTATATTATTTGTCTTGACAAGTTCCTTTAGGAGAAAAGGATTCAAGTTGTAAAAAAATTATTTGATGCAGCAATATGATTAAACATTGATCTGGTAAACTGCAAATTCGATGTTACATTTATCCTTAAATGCAATACATTCTCAAACTTGCAATTTATTTTTCATGTCTTTAAAGGAAACAGGAACTTACTGTTTCCTTTCTGTATTTTTGAAACTGGATAATAACATGATAGATAAAATCACCTTCATGTGAAACACACAATAATTAATCTGCAATTTATATTGAAATTCTGAACATCTCATTAACATACATCAAGAGTAATTTTTGTGCAAGACAATCAAATCTATTTTTAAAACTCATTATTCAGCAAATCCTATTTTTTTCAGTCACTGAGTGTCACAGAAGGAAGCGTCCTTCAATTGGTCAGTTGATTGATGAATTATACTTGTCACATATTTTCCACTTTTCCCAAAAATGCAGGTAATGAAAATACATTCCACCGCCTTTGTTACAAATGGAGACAAGAATTATATCATCCAGCTGATGAATTAACTGGCACTGTCAAGGCTCACAAATGAATAATAAATTGGTGTTTGGGCATAAAGTACCAGTGAATGTCTAGCACCTGATAAACTTTAACCCAGCTGAATGTCAACATGAGGTAGAGAGGGAAAATGAAGTAGTTGGAATTATGTTGACGATTAACCACTGAATCATTGAATATATTTTGCTTGTGTTTTAAATTCTATGAAGTCCATTTTTGGAATATCTCTTTCAATCAAATAATCAATTTTTGGATGTTTATGAATGAAAATTCTGACAAACGATTAAAAATGGACAGATCTTGCTGGCTACTGAGATTTTCAACCTCTTTAATTGCAGACACTCTGAAAACAATTCCTTCCCAAATGGCATTGTGGTTCAACCCTCAGCAGGTGGACTGCAACTGTTAAAGGAGGCAGCTCATTACCACCTTCTCAATGATAACTAGGGACAGGCAAGAAATGCTGGCCAGCCAGCGATGCCCATGTCCGAGAAATAAATAAAAGAAAATTACTACTAATTGTAATATTTAACTTGCCACCATTGAATACTGTTTTCTAGAATCAGCAGTTCTGTTAAAATGTTGTTGTTTTTCTTTGTGCTTATGCTGTCCTCTCCCAAAATTATGACATCTTCCAAAGAGACAATTTGACATGTACCAGTCACCGATTAGTATCTTGCTGTATTATTTATTATTTGCATGTGGGGGTCAATAGTTGACCATTAACTTATGTAACATGGGCCTTGCAGAGCCTGATTCTTTCTTCATCCAATTTGATACACTCAAATGGACTCACTGGAAAGTTCACTGGATAGCAAACAGTATTTGACCCTCCCTACCTCGCTGAAAATGACCCTAATTCCCATGAGGCTACCAAGGTCAGTTAATTCAGCACAGATTGAAATTTGAACATGAACTTTCTTGCTTATTCTGATTGAGACTCATTGCCTCAACAAATTAGGTAATTTTCATTCAATTTGAGAAATTCAAAGATATCAGGAATGTTTTACTGTAATGATGACCTGTCCAAGCAGTCTTTAAAGGACATCTTTCTAATTACAGCACAGTTATTTGGAAAAGGAAAGCAAGGTGAGAAAAATCATCACAACACTTCACCAATGTAATACCATGATAGTGATCTAATGCAATTGTGTACATTTTTACAAAGATTTGTTGAGCATTTTTCTGATACTCTTGTTGCTTCTAAACAGAAACAAAATTATTGATTTTGCTGTTAATTATGTCAACACGCTTTATCCACATTAATTAAAATGTAAACTAATCTTAGTATGATAAAATACTATAATATCCCTGAGATTTGAAGATGGTACAAACAAAGCACCACACCTTAAACTATGTATAATCAACGAATGAATTTATAATTATATAGATGTCAGTGCTCTACCATTGAACACAATCAATTGTAGCCAATATGCCCTGAAAAACGTTCCTGGAAACCCACTTTTCCAAATGGATGTACTAAACCATTGTTTTCTCCAGTGCTAGTAAATTGACATTGTACACAAAGAGGAATCGAACACATGATTCACACAACAGCTTTTGCTCAGATTTAGATGTTTCCAAATATTTAAGGATATTTGAAAGTCAGTTTTCATTTACAATAAAACCCTTGCTTTTCAGGTTCAACTTTAATTGTTAAAAAAATGAGACTACTTCATTGGGGAAATGTTGAGCTTCGAAAGTCCAGATAAATTCAGATAAAAAATGTGCATTTTTGCAGCACATCTAACACAGCAAAATCTCCCAAGGCATTCAACAAGAATAAAACCAATAAAATTACTGGGCCGCAGGAATTCTCAGGAAAGGTCACCAGACCCAAAACGTGAACTCTGATTTCTCTTCACAGATGCTGTCAGACCTGCTGAGTTTTTCCAGCAATTTCTATTTTTGTTGGTGGAGGACGTAGTAGGACAGATTACCAAAAGTTTGATCAAAAAGAGTTGAAAGCTGATCGCAGTGTGCAACATAGCATGACTCCTCCCATGTACTTTCTTGGTTTTGGTTTCAAATCTGTCTCATTTTACTTTCTAAAGAAAAATTGGCCTTGAATATTTAATTCAACTGGTGAGTTTTATATGAAGTGGTATGATTGATACATTGCCATAATGACATTTTCTTTAACTGACTACTTTCTTGCAAATGATGCATTGAAAAAAAAAACTGTCAGGACCTAAGCAATGCATAGATCTTCTGACAGTGCCGTAGAAGGCCAAAGAAATTCCTGAAACCCTGTTGCACCAGCTTCAGAACTTTCCAGATAATTTTCAGGAGTTCTAGGACTGGGCCTTTTTATGTGTCTGTATCCACCCCGTATTTGTTCCTCCTTTTTTCTTTTACAGAGGAACTGCAATGTTCTATGCTGGCAGTACCATTCTGCACAGTTTCTGTTGTACCTGGTGTAATTAGAACTAGGAGAGAATTTCCAAGCAGTCCCAGTTAAATATTTTTAAAACCATTTGAATTGTGAATTTATTTTCAACAATGTATCAATATTTTCTTTCCAATTATTGCCTGGTTCAGTATTCCAATTGTTGTCCTTTTTAGCAAATCTAACTACAACAGAACATTCTGCAGCCTTAACATGTTTGAACATAGAATGTATCCATATAAGCACATGGCAGAGCATGGTATAATGAAATGTTTATGTTGCCTTAAAAGAATAGTGAGCAGTGAATGCAATAACAAAATTGAGTCATGCAACTGAAATCACAATATTTTTTAACTTAGCAATCCATGAAGCATTACAGTGCCAAATTAAATCAGTTGCTGTCATTTGGATCCTTTCAGAAGGCCTTGATGTGGCTATTCACTTTATCATCACATGGCAAATGAGACCTTCATGGTCTAGACTTTCCAGGCATAAGTTTATATGTAACTGTGAAAGTTTAAGCAAAAACTTGCAGTATTTAATTGAGAAAAAATGTTGAAAAATAAACACTGTTATAATTTAACAAATAGTCATTCAGATTTAATATGAAAAAAGACTATTTTTAAAGATGAGGGACAAATCTAATCTAACTACAAACTCATTTGCCTCTCCCAGAAAAATAAATGCATTAGTATCAGGAATAATTATGACGATTAATTGCACATCATTGATATTGTAAATAAAGCCAAAATATCTTTACAAGGAATGATCTTGCCTGACTAATTTCTTTGACTCTTCTTAGCAGTTAACTGGATAATGGAAAGTCACATGACAGAATTATAATGAGGCTTGGCCCAGAACCCAGACCTGTAGCATCTGAGTCCCAGGGAAACATTGCTTGAGTGAGAGCTCTAACTCTCTGATCTGCTCTGTCAATTTATAAAGTTTATTTACACAAGAAAAAGGGGGTTTCAAGTGTTTTCAATTTCCAAGGTTGATACTTTAAAGGGCTAGATGACAGAAACTTTCATTGGCCAGCGATAAAATTAGTGCTTTTAAGCAAGTGAAACATCAGTGTTAGACCTTTTCTTATGTGGATTAAAATGCCTGAGTTGTGTGTTGGACATTCTACTAGAGAAAATCAGGTCAGTCTGAGGCAGTTGCATTTTAACTTGTGCAGCGTATGAAACATGTAAGTGCAAATTAGAGCCCATCCCCATTCTCCAGCCATGTTTGTATGCTGAGCTTCTCAATTTGAGTCACTGCTGTCATTTCAAGATGACAGGGAGGCTGTCAAAAATTCAGGTCAGTATTGACGAAGACAATTGGCAAATAAAAGAATAGATTCATAGTTTTGCAGTAATGGATGCCCAATGGGAGCTTAAGCTTAAAGCTTAAGCCAATGGTTATTTTCGGAAGAAAAACCATCCCAAAACAGCAATTCCCAAAAGGATGGATGCATGAAGGTGGCTTGAAATATGGCTGATGAAGAATTTTGAGTTTCTGACCAGAAGATTTATGTAAAGAAAAATGTCTCATCATCTGAGAGGTCTTCAGATCACACCCTGTTGATGATTTTGTTGTTAAAATTAGTTTACAAATCAGTGATATTCAGTGAAATTGTATTTATTTGTGTATTTGTGATTAATTTAATAAATTTGAACTTAGTGCATGATGTCTGTCTCATTGGAAGTTATTATTTGATAAATACAAGTGAAATTATAAAATTCATCTAGGTTCCTTTTGCATCAGTTTTGGAAGTGGTGATATCTGGAACAGTCTCTGATTTGCCAGCTCTGTAATACACTGATACACTGCTGTAAACAGGTAATGAGACAATGGGAGAGAGGGATTTCAATCCCTTAAAAATTTTACTTGTGTGATAGTTGACCCCCACTTTATGGCTAAAAGTTTAGTCTCAGAAGCTTGACCTTTACATGAGCGTATGTAGTAGTTATGCTGTGCCTCGAATAGAAATAGATAAAGTCAATGTTAATAGGCTCCAAAGGGTAGGAATAAATTTAGCATTTTACTTATTAAAGCAATATACAAAGGTGAATAGTTAATTATAGTGCTTGAGCATTGGAACATAAAGCCACAGATGTAATGCTAAAAGAAGAGATAACATGGTGTAGAGCTGGATGAACACAGCAGGCCAAGCAGCATCAGAGGAGCAGGAAAGCTGACGTTTCGGGCCTAGACCCTTCTTCAGAAATGCCTGGTTCTAAAAGAATATGGTTTCTTGGTACAGTTTTTAGTTTATTATCAACTATCCCATTCAGATTATTCCAGGTATTAGTCACTCCTGATGAGATAATGTGCTACCTGTTTTTCAGAAACTTACTTTTTACCTTTGTAATCTCCCCTTGACTTGTTAGCATAGAAACGTAGAAAACATAGAAACATAGAAGATAGGAGCAAGAGTACTCCATTCTACTCCTTGTGCTTGCTTTGCCATTCAATAGGATCATGGCTGATCTTTGAGTTGAATACCCTAAGCCTGCTCTCCCCCCAAAAATCCCTTGAGCCCTTAACCTGCAAGAGCTATAACTGTCTCCTTCTAGAAAACACGTCATGTTTTAGCCTCAACCATTTTCTGTGATAGTGAATTCTACAGGCTCACCAGTCTGGGTGAAGAAATTTCTCCTCATCTCAGTTCTAAAATGTTTATCCCTTATCCTTAAACTATGACCCCTGGTTCTGGACTGTCCTACCACTGAGAACATCCTTTCTGCATCTAACCTGTCTAGTTCTATTAGAATTTTATAGGTTTCTATGAGAAATCCCCCATTTTTCTAAACTCCAGTGAATACAATCCTAACTGACTCAATTTCTTCTCATACATCAGTCTTGCCATCCCAGAAATCAATTTGGTAAACATTTTGTAGCAGGCTCCTGGCTGCTAAAATACAGATAGCTTGCTAGCTTGGCCTAACAGCAAGGAATGCTGGGAACATTGGCCAAGTGAAACTCTGAAATCACAAAATCCACACACCAGGCACAGTGCAAACACAACAGCGTTTTGTCTCTAACTGTTTTATTCTACACAGACACCCCCAACAACTTATCCATTAAACAAAGGACAGCTGGACAGAAAGGCACTGGGTCCTGCTACACAAAGAAACTGGCAGTAGCATGCCATCTAAATGATTGATTCCTGTTTAAGACTATTAAGCATATCTCCCTGATTGGCCAGAGGTAAGAGGCTGACCACCCTGAGGGACAGAGAGAGAGAGAGAGAGAGAAAGAAGGGAGGTATGAGAGAGAGCGAAGGAGAGAGAGAAAGAAGGGAGATATGAGAGAGAGAGAAAGAAGCTTCGCAGACCCCGATAGAGAGCGCGACTGTGTAAATTTACAAGAGACCTGGGAAGATTTGTAACCTTAGGGGCCAAATAGGATTAGGGATAGTATATTTGGTATTAAAGATTATGTACTTTTGTTCCTAATAAAGTGGAACTGTTTTGCTTTGGTACTGGCTTGTGTTCGTTTTAATTTGACCGCTTCGGTATTGCGGGACACCTGGACAAATTAATTCATAACATTCTGGTCGGATTTGTCTGTAATTTGTTTCAAGAGGAACTAGACAGCACTTTGATGTACACCCTTTATAGCAAGAACGTCCTTACTCACATAAGGAGACCAAAACTGCACATAATATTTAAGGTTTAACATAGTTTAATTTGAAATGGTGTTTTGTATTTTTTTTAGTACCATATTTAACTTTTATATTCATTACTAATGCAGCTTCTTCAGAGCTCCCTTCAGTTTCCAAATCCCATGTAATTTCTGCTGAAGTACTGTAGAACTAACTAGTGGAAGCTAATGGTTGGGGTAGAATGTTGCCACCAATCCTTTTTTCTACTCTTTTTCAAAAATAACTTTAATGGGTTAAACAGTACCTGATCCCCCTTTCTATATTGGGTCTCAGGGCATGTTTGGTTAACTATGCTAGAACAGAAACCACTTGTGAGCCTTTACAAGAGGAGACATTTATCTCAACAAGATGTAATTTGTTGCATGATAACAATTGGTACTAGATTTATTTGTTAGTTTCACATAATTACTATGTCTACCTGGAATCAGGGATAACATTTCTGATCCCATTGGATCTCAAGATAGATTCCTCCTTTACCACCCAAGACAATATGATTTTATGGGATTGAGTGGAACCTAATGCTGTGTCTAACATTAACCCTTTCAGAACCATTATCCTGTACAACATCTGCTCCCACCAAGTCTTATACCCCTGTATTTAAAATTCATGCTTTCAGGCATATAACTACTTTTACATTTTTCACAGCCCCCTCCCCCAAGTATTTGACTTCAAATGGTCTGGAGGTTTCATAATTCTTCCAGAATGCATTTTTAGATATAGAAAATGAATAGATCACTAGTTTGGAGATTGACCTTGATGCTGATCATCTCTTTTGCCTGTTGGATATACTTTGTGGAGCTTGTTCTTCCTGATAAACCCAATAGTCATTCCATTGCCTTAACTGGAGGAATCTTAATCTCCCAAATTCCCATTACAGAGGAGTTCCTCATTACATCATCTGGAGGACGTTTTGTCACATGAATGTCTATCAGAGAATATGTCTGCTCCATCAAAAAGTACTGACTTCCTTGCAATATTCTGGATTTCTGCACCAGACAATTTCTTCTTTTTGACAGTGTCCTGAACCTGTGGACTTTGGACTTGTCTCCATGGAGTTGTACACAGCTCATCTCCATTTTGTACAAGCATATCTTTACTCTCAATCTGCTGAATCA
Organism: Rhincodon typus; assembly: GCF_021869965.1. Classification (NCBI taxonomy): domain Eukaryota; kingdom Metazoa; phylum Chordata; class Chondrichthyes; order Orectolobiformes; family Rhincodontidae; genus Rhincodon; species Rhincodon typus. The sequence continues at coordinate 22,948,162 of NC_063350.1, read as the reverse complement.
CTTGTGTTGAAGTATGTAAGGTCCTGACTTCAACTTGTTGAGTTGGTTGGACACTTTTTTTCACCCTCTGCGGATGTATTCCTAGTAAACGTAACACTTTTACATCTTAGTCATGGTACAGAAGGATTTCTGCTTACTTACTACCTCTCTCATTATCACTAATAGTTCTTGTTTTAAAGATGAAGAATTAAAATACTGCTCTTGAGCTTGTACTAGCCAATTATCTGGCAACAAAGTAAAATCTGCTGCATCAATTTGTTTGCCAGATTGTTGTGCAGTCTGACCAACTTCAGTTAATGATTCCTCAATGAGCTCAAGTGGGTTATAGTCTGCATTCCCCCATTTTCTCTGCAGCACAGACCTCTGAGGTCAGTGTGTGTGGCAGCAGCTTCTGCATGCAGAAGTCAATGAATCAGTATTTCAATTGGCACATATGGAGCCTTCGAGTAGCTGCATAGCCTGGTTAGAGGGAATTGTACTGCTGATTGTACCGCTCATTCTTCTTCTCAGTATTTTCTATTTCTTCCAAATTTTACAGATTTTTGTCTTTGGAAATTTTTTTGATGATAACAGGATTAGAAAATATTTGCAATATTCTAGTCACAGACTTCCATCTGTTGACAGTGTGAAAACAGCCAAGATCCATAATGTCATTTTTTCATTTCCATCATGAGTCTAGGAAGACCAATGGAAACTTTTACCAGTTGTTTCTTTACATTACAACAGTTTGTTCCTTGACTAATTGTTCCCTCGGAACAAGTTTTACTCCTGCTATTTCAACAATGTTGAGGTTAAGGCAGGTGTGAAGACTCAAAAGTGAGAAGTATTGATTGTAAGTTCCATGTATATTGACAACTGACTTATGCTTTTTGTGTTGTAGTTTTCCTTATAGCATCACTATACTCTTGAGAGTTATTCCAACAGGAACACACTATTTCATCTACGTAGGGTGTAAATACTGTTCCTTTGGCCATGGTTTTGAAGTATCACTTGCCTCTGTATCAAACTTAAAATTAATGAGAATTATACTTGAGTTGATAGAGTAACCAGTTTCTCCTAAGAATGCTTCAGGTTTTTTTTCTAGTGCTTGTGGGTCCACCACATTAATATCTTTGTATGAATAAGCATTACGTTTTTTACTGCTGAAAACAGTATGCTAGTTCTGCATACCTCCTGGAAGTTTTACATATGTAGCATTATTCTGTCATAGATGGGCACTGCTTGTGCCTGTGAGGATTGTTTGTTCTACAGCACGGAAACTGACATAGTATTTGCTCTTTGGCCCACTTCTTGTGTTGGTCTGTCACATGTGTCTTTTGAGTATTTGTACCTTATGAAATGGACAGGTTCAGTTGGCCTGCTGTGCTAAGCCTGTGCTTCCTGTTATGATTCCAATTAATGGTAACACTGTACAAATCAGATCAAAGAGATCTGACTTGATAGACTTTAGTGCTTTTTTGCAATTTGGTGGTCAGTCACTGAACATATTCATAAGAGACTGCCAATGTACTTTTAACCAAAGAACATAAAAGTTTATTACACACAAAAGGAAACAAAACATTAACGATATTACATTATGCAAGAAATAATTGAAGTAGTCTTATTATAAATGTCAGAAATAAAGATTCAACTATTTTACTCTCAACAACAATCTTACAGATACTCAAACCTGAGTGAAAAAACACACTTTCTCCAGTTTAAAGTTTCTTTTTCAGTTGATTTGGCTATTTAGTTTCTGGAGCCTTCTTCTTAGTCATTCCTAACACTTGCAGAGGAAATGCATTAGCTTTCCATATCGTCAGCTTCCAGCAGATTTCTTCTTAGAGTTTTCTTCGAAGGACCTTTTCTCCAGCCTCGATTTTTTGAAAACTTTGAAACTAATAGCACCTTTTCAGTCTTACTGAACCTGCATCCTGTGTGACCTTCTAATGGCTCTGTCTTTCTGTGATTCTGGAGCGCTGTTGTTTGGCTATTATATTTCATGATTTCTTCTACCTTTTTTTTATCCAGTGCAAAGAGCTGTTCGCCTCAAGCTTTACCCCAAAGCTGTAAAGCTTCATTAAGAATGCTTGTATGCATGGTGCTCAGACTCCCCAAACCATTCAGAACAAATGAAACAAAAATAATCTTCCTTTCTTAACGTACCCAACGTAGAAATACAAATCAAACTTAAATCATGCATCAGTTCTCCACCATGAAAGCCAAATTCCCAAATGATAATAATGCATTATCGAAATGTTGTTTGAATCCTCCGACCCAAGATTTGATAATATTGCTCAATAATGGTGCTGTCTTCTTGTCCTTTTTTTCTGCGAGTCCTTAACCCTGTATTATAGCATTGATGTGTTATTTTCTTGTAATAAAACTTCCAATTTTATAATATGGCAAAACTATAGTATTTTACTTCCTTTAAAGTTTTAAATTCTCTTAAAAAAAATCTGTAATTCTGTAGCTTGCTGAGGTCCTTTGCTTTTATTGTGATCAATAGTAGTTTCCCACCTCCCGCAGTCAAAATGGAAGATTTCCCAGCATCTGCAGCCTAGATGAAAGTTTCCACTGTTTTATGGGGAAAACAGATGCCCTCCCATTTTTCATGGGCTAGTACGAAATGCACTTCCATTTCCCTAATTTTTCAAATAAACCTCTGTGGCTTTGGCCATAATAAATCTTCCTGCCAAATCAATTTACAAGTCACCTGATCTTATCACAGTCTTGAAATTATCTTCTTGCGTCAGACCATCTTTTAAATTGCTCTTTTGCCACTTTGAATTGGTTTGATTATAGTCCTGATCAGGAGGTCTTGGTATTAATTAAATTAACAGCCCTTGACTTTGCTAATGTATCTCTTGGAGCCCACTTATGATGGCAGCAATGCTTGCTGTAGATGGTAAGTTATCCTTTTTTAATTCTATCCTTTTAGCCTGGAGCATGGTTTTTGCTCTGTTTGCTTTTTTGACACTTGTAGCTGCTGACTTACCAAGTATTCTTAAAGCAGTAATGCCTTTAAAGTGCTAAATCTGTCCTGATATTTGTTCTCCCGGTTGAATAGATTTTTTTCAATTGTTGTTACATTGAAGTACTTGAACAAATGGTCCCACTGCTGATTACCATGTCATATGTGCTGCAGAACCATCTACTATCTGCTAACGGTTAGAGGATAATGTTGCCACTGATCCCCCTTCCTAAATTGTGTATAAAGGCCTATTTAGTGAATATTGATAGACAATGAACCACTATTGAATCTTAACAAGAGGGACTTGTCTTAAGAATAAGATGCAGTTTATTGTATGACAGCAATAGGCAAAAGTTGTATTGGTCAGTGTGAATAAGACTATGATGATCAGAAGCCAGGGATGATATGTCTGACTCCATCAGGATCTTAAGCTCGATTCATTTATCACTACCCAAAGCTGCATGACACAATCAAATTAGGTAAAGCCAAATGTAGTTTCCTGTACTAACCCTTTCAGAACCATTACCTAATATAATAGATGTTGGCTTGTCCAAATTTGCAAACCTTTTCCTTTTAAATTATGCAAGAGATCCTAAGAACAAAGAACAAAGAAGAATAGAGCACAGTAACAGGCCCTTTGGCCCTCCAAGCCTGAGCCAACACATTTTGCCTTTCCATACTAAAACTGTTTTCACTTACAGGATCTCTCTATTCCCTTCCTATTCATGTATTTGTCCATGTGCTTCCACCACCTCCTCTGGCAGTGCGTTCCAGGCACTCACCACCATTTATGTGAAAAATGTGCCTCGCACATCTCTTTTAAACTTTCCCCCTCGCACCTTGAACCTGTCTCCCTGAGTAACTGACCCTTCAACCCTGGGAAAAAGCCTCATTCTTTCCACTCTATCCGTGCCATTCACAATCTTATAAACTTCTATCAGGTTGCCCCTCAACCTCCTGCATTCCAGTGAAAACAAACCCAGTCTATCCAACCTTTCTTCATAGCTAAAATCCCCCATACCAGGCAACATCCTGGTAAACCTTTTCTGTCCCCTCTCCAAAGCATCCACATTCTTCTGACAGTGTGGTGACCAGAGCTGTATGCAATATTCAAAGTGTGGCCTAACTAAAGTTCTATAAAGCTGCAGCATAACTTGTGATCCTGATACTCAATACCCCATCCGATGAAGACAAGCATGCCATAAGCCATTTTTAACAACCTTATCTACATGTGCTGTGACCTTCAGTGATCTGTGGACCTGCACAGATCTCTCTGCAAATTAATACTTCTAAGGGTTCTGCTATTCATTGTATAATTTCTACCTGTACTTGACCTTCCATAATGCACCACCCCACATTTGTCTGGATTAAACTCCATCTGCCATTTTTCTGTCCATGCCTTCAACTGATCTATATCCTCTGACAATCCTCATCACTATCTGAAACTCCACCAATTTTTGTGTCATCTGAAAACTAAACTAATTAGACCAGCTACATTTTCCTCCAAATCATTTATGTAGATCACAAACAGTAGAGTCAGAAGTCACACAACACCAGGTTATAGTCCAACAGGTTTATTTGCAATCGCACAAGCTTTCGAAGCACAGCCCCTTTGCCAGGTACAGTGAGAGCAGGGCACACAGATACAGAGTTTATAGGCAGAGAGATCAAAAGATCATACAACTGGTGTGAGTGGAGTGTCAGATGATAAGTCTCTGCAGGTGACCAAGAGTATTAGACAGTGTGTAAAGTGTTTATAAAGTCAATGTCAGTGCTGTGCTGTCATGACAATCAGGCAGAAACATAGGAATATACAAAAGATGACATCTCAGATTAGACACTGAATTGTAGGTTTTGTTCAGAATCTGTCTCAGTTTTAACCGGGAATTAGGCTGGTTTTATTTCAAATGATCTGCAAATAAACAGATATCTTGGATGAAATGATTCACCTGTGTGTGTGTGTGTGTGTGTGTGTGTGTGTATTTGTTTGTATGAGACTGTGAGAGAGTGTAATAAGTAATTCAAAACTGTACAAACTAATTAAGGTAGAGAGATCATAACAATTTATCAAAGTGATGGTGTCAAAACAGGGAAGTAAGGAAGATTTTACAGATATAGAACAGTGTGGTTGGGTAACCTGTAGTGTAATACAAACCCAAGATCACGGTTGAGGCCGCCTTCATGGATATGAAATTTGGCTGTCAGTTTCTGGTTGGCGATTCTGTGTTGTTATGTATCTCGGAGTTTGCCTTGGAGGACCTTACCCGAAGATTGGAGGCTGAATGCCCTTGACCACTGAAGCAGTCCCCGAGTGGGAGGGAATATTCTTGTCTGACGATTGTTGTGTGATCTCCATTCATTTGTTGTCGTAGCGTCTGCATGGTCTCGCCAATGTACCATGCATCGGGGCATCCTTGCCTGCAGTGTATGAGATAGACAACATTGGCTGAGTCACATGAGTATCTGCCATGAACATGGGGATAGTGTTCCCACATGTGGTGTAGCATGTCCACCCCAGTCCAACACCGGCACTGCCACATCATGACAAATAGCAGAGGTCCCAGCTTTGATCCCCGTGGAACGCCACTAGTCACAGTCCTCCATTGTGAAAAGCATCCTTCCACCGCTACCCTCTGTCACCTATGACTAAGCCAGTTCTGTATCCAAGACAACAAGGTGCAGGGCTGGATGAACACAGCAGGCCAAGCAGCATCATAGGAGCAGTGTGACTTCCCCTTTTGTACCAGTCTGCTATGTGGAACCTTGTCAAAGGCTTTACTGAAGTCCATGTAGACAACATCAACCGCTTTTCCCTCATCAATCATCTTCAGCACCTCCTCAATAAGCTCAAGCAAGTTACTGAGGCACCAGCTCCCCTGCACAAAACCATGCTGTCTATCGCTAATAAGCCCATTTGCTTCTAAATGCTTATTGATCTTGTCCCTGAAAATCTTTTCCAAACATTTCTCTACCATTGATGTGAGGCTCATAGGCTGGTAATTTCCAGGATAATCCCTGCTACCCTTTTTAAACAATGGGGCAACATTAACTATTCTCGAGTCCTCTGGTACCTCACCTGTGGCCAGAGAGGTTACAAAGATGCCAGTCAATGCTCCAGCAATTTGTTCTCTTGCCTCCCTTAATATTCTGGGGTAGTTCCCAAAGGGAACCGGGAACTTAAATATCTTAATATTTTTCAAGATGCACGACATCTCTTCCTTTTTAATGGTAACTTGGCTAAAAATTTGAACACTCCCTTCCTTGAGATCGTCCTCCACCAATTCCTTCTCTTTGGTGAATAACAATACAAAGTATTTGTTTAAGACCTCACCTACCTCTTCTGGCTCCACACATACATCCCCTCCTTTGTCCTTGAGTGGGCCAACCCTTTCCCTGGCTACCCATTTGCTTTTTATGTTGTATAAAACACCTTGGGATTCTCCTTAATCCTATTTGCTAATGACTTTTCATGACCCCTTTTAGCCCTTCTAATTCCTTGCTTAAGTTCTTTCCTGAAAAGAACTTGCATGCTCACTGTTTCAATCTTTGAAAAATAAACTGTGACATGCAGATTTGTTTATAATTGAATTGTTTAAACATCCAAATCCTGGAAGAACATACAGCAAAGAATGTAGATAGAGATTCATAGATAAGACCATCTGGCTCTAACCACTAAAATGTCACCTAACCATGTGGTTAGCAAAGCAATAAAAACCGAAGGTGCTGGAGAAACTCAGCAGATCTGGCAGCATCTGTGGAGTGAGAAACAAGTCCAGTACCTCTTCTTCACAATAGAAGCATCTGCATTCGCAGTTTTTTTATTTTATGCGGTGATCAAAGTATTCAATGCATGCCAGTGTGATTCTGGATGTGTCATTTTGGATGTTCATTTTTTCACTGCTTGCATGGATATTGACTGAAACAGCTAAATAAATAATGACTGAAATATTAACTCTGCTTTCTCTCCACAGATGCTGACAGACCTGCTGAGTTTTTCGGCAATTTTTGTCTCTGTTTCTGATTTTCAGTATCCACAGTTCTTCGGTTTTTTTGTAAAATAAAGTCATTTCCTGACAGAATCACGAAATGAGTACTTTTTCCCTCAAAAGCAATATGTCAGCTGTCAACTAATAACATAGCAGTTGTCATTTGACAAGTCTAATCTTATTATCTCTTCCAGAAAAAGCTGACTCCATTTTAAAATTCCTGTCAATCAGTTTCCAGATGGGAGTGGATTAATAAAATGGTAATGATTCTCTACCTGTAAACTCAGCAGGTACTCTGTGTTTTTGAAATATCTGCATTTCCCACTCCAGCCCCTCAAAGAAGACTTTGTTTTCTACTTCTTCTCAATCCATCAACTAACACTGATATTCATGAATTGCATTGTTTACTCTGTTATAATGCAGGGGCATTTAGCATATAATAGTAAGGCAAATGACCAGTTAATCTCTGATAATGATTAATTTGCTTTTGTGATGATAGCGGAAACAATATTAGTCAGAAATGCAGCAGAACTTCCTCCTCTTTTTTTCCCATGGGATCTTTAAAGTCCAACCAGAACATTACAACAGGCAGATGTGATTAACAATCGATATCCCATCTGAAGAAAGGACCTTTCGCCCATGCAGTGTTATCTCAGCGCTCCATTGGAATTCTGTCTCAATTATGCACCAAAGTCATGGAAGAATGAATTGAAAAAAATAATGATGGAACAAGCACTTGAAAATGCCGGAGAAACGAATCAGGTCTTGTGGCATCTGTGTATTAATGTTCTGAATCCATGTTTTGAAACTTGAACTGTTCTGAATCGGACTCTGAAGATGAGTCATACCAAACTCAAAAGGTTAACTCTGCTTCTCTCTTCATAGATGATGTGTTTGTTCCAGATTTCCAGTATCTGCAGTATGTTGCTTTTAAAACAATGATGGGAGGTTGGTTACCTCAGTTAGTCATTTTAAGTACTGAAAATTCTCTTTCATCCCCTCACCAGTTCTGTACATTCAATCTCTCTCTTGTCATGGTGCGTTCTTATTGATCAGTGGTTTCAAAATGTTGGTCACCTGATGTAAATCCTTCAACCGTATTGAACACAACATCCGCACTCAGTTCAATACTCAACAAAGATTCATGCTTCTCATTGCTCGGTGGTGATCAGGAATCAAAGTTCTGTTAATTTTTCCATTCTTTAATCCAAAATATGGAGATAAATTTTACTTCCGCTTAATGCAGCACTGATGGGATCTTTGTTTCTACGTCTTGGATTTACACGTATTGAATAACTGACTAAACCATTGAGAATAATGATTTTCCTTTGGTCTGAAATATTTAGGATGCTGAAATGTATACTGCCTGAGATATCATTCCAATCATTTACTATGATGTAATTTTACATTAAAAAACAATTAAATCAGTTATTAATATACACAACTGCAATTAAGATATATTTGTTAAGATGCTCTATCCAGAATTACAGGACTATTTCAGTTATCAATCATCCCAATGGGCATTTAGGGTGTATGCTGTTATTTCAAATGTTAAAAATTCAAGAGAACTGATAACAATGTTGAACGATTGATTATTTGTATTCAATTTCTGTTAACAATTACATATTTGAACCACAAGGTGGCACAATTAGATAAATTCAAGGTGATTTGTGCAAAACAGCACCAAAACAAAGATCACGGTGACAGACTTAACCCAACTAGCCTGACAATTAAAATATGGGTTTCTACACCTCACTCGATATTATTCTTGTACTGACTTTAATGAAGAGTAAAATTAGATGGATTATAAAACCAGCATTGGCCCAGTGTTGGACACTCAGGGTTATTTATATTAAGACTGCCTCCTAACAGGAGTAGACCTTTTGGCTGGTCAAGTCTGTTCTGACATTATATAAGGTCATGATTGATGCAGCTACTGCTCTATTTACCATTGCTCTAGGTTGGCTTATCCAGCACAATCCTGCAGTATTGCCCCTTAAGAAATCATCAACATACACAAGGAGAGTGACTGAAACCTTTCCTTTATCAATAAAGATCTTTCTTCAGTTGACCATGATCTATTCTCAGCAAAACACATCTCACAGAAAAAAATCCACAACATGGAAACATCATTTTGGCCATTAACACATCTGTTTCATTTCCAAAGTTTTCCTTCTGCATCTTGTATGTTCAAATGATATTGTTTCTGAAACATATGAAGTACCACCGTGTAGAAGTATCACCCTGAAGCCGAGTTTGGATTCCACCAGGCCCACTCAACTTCTGACGTCATTACAGCCTTGTTGAAACATGAACAGAAGAACTCAACTCAACAGGGAAAGTGTGGGAAACTGCCTTCAATGTCAAGACAGTGTTTGTCTGAGTGTGATATGAAGGAACCCTAACAAAACTGGAGTCAATGGGAATCGGGGCAATTTCTCCAGAGATTGGAGTCATCCCTAATCAAGATGGTTATGGCTTTTGGAGCCCAATGATCTCAGCCATAAGACTTCATTACAGAAGTCCCTCAGGATTGTGTTCTATCCCCAACCATCTTTAGCTTCTTCATCAGTGACCAACCTCCATCATAAGATCAGAAATGCGTCATGTTCACTCCTCAGATATTGATGCATTCCATTTCCAAATGCAGCAAGACCGGGAAACATTCAGATATAGGCTGATATGTGGCAAGAAATATTTGTGTCACACAAAAGGAAATGACCCTTGACATTCAATGGCATTACTATTACTGAAACCCAACATTCTGTTGGGTTACTATTGACCAGAAACTGACCTGGACTAGCCATATCAATACTGTAACTATAAGAGCAGGTCAGAGACTAGGAATCCTGCAGTGAGTAACTCATCTACTGATTTTTCAAAGCTTATCTATTAACCAGAAGTGCAAGTCAAGAGTGTGATGGAATACTCTCCATTTATTTAGGTGACTAGGACTCCTTTAACAATTGCTTGGATGAGTTCAACAATCAAGGAGCTTGAGACCGCCCAGGACACAGCAGCCCACTTTATTGACATTCCATCTAACACTTTCAACGTTCACGTTATCTACAACTGACGCACAAAGGCAGTGTACCAGCTACAAGATGCATTTTAACAAATCACCAAGCAGGATAATGATAGCAGGTACATAGGAGCACCATCACTTGCAAGTTTCCCTCCAAGTCACTTACTATTCTAGGTCCGTTATTATTGCTGACCCAAAGCCCAGGCATTCCTGCCGTAATACCATTGTGGGTGTATGTATACTGCAAAGTCTGTAGCTGTTCAAGAAGATAGCTCAACATCACCTTCTCAAGGGCATCTGAGGATGGGCAACAAATGCTAGCATGGCTAGCAAAGCCTGCATCCTGTGAATGAATTAAGAAAGGAAATGGTACTTTTACATTGATTGATCTATATTCCCATAAATAAGTGGCCAAAATAGATAGAAAGATTTTCAAGATTACTTTACCAGCTCTGGGAGAATCCAGTTTAAGATCTGTAAACCCTACTGCTTTTTTAAAAACCCTTTGCAACTAGCCTCACTTTAGCCTTATACTGTCCACCTTGCAAAGATATTTTTCACATACAGAGCTGCTACATGGCTGTTACTTCACAGAATAAATGACAAGCTGTCTCCAACTGCCTAATTCCCTTATTTAGAAGTTTATTGACAGTTACCTTTATGAGCACGAGGACTTCCTTTTCATGTTCTGTGCCAAAACTGTTCTATAGCCTTTAGCTGATCGTGAAATCTATTCAAGCTATGCTCTGTACTTGCACGCCATGTGTGTAAGAATACTATGGCACAATTCCCTTCTTGCAAAATTGGAATTAGGTGATCGTTTTCCAATGGAAGAGCAATTCTCTTACCTTTCACTTTCACTCCATGCCAGTTCAGGGACCTCATTTCTTATCTATTAGCTTGTGCTTTCCAACAATATTTAATCTAGCCAGTGGTTCTTCTTGCACTCCTTAAAATTGTTGTACCACCTATTTCACTAGACCCCTTTGGAATTTATATCACCTAGAATAGGTGGTCTTGCAATTGGCCTTTGGGTGTGATAGCTCTATCACGTGTATCATGAACACTCACATTACCACTAACTATCCCTTGTTAGATTGCAATAATATAGAACTAAGAACTGCGGATACTGGAAATCTGAAACAAAAGCAGAAATTGCTGGAGAATCTCAGCATGTCTGGCAGCATCTATGGGAAGTAAGCAATGATAACATTTCAAATCCAGTGACTTTTCATCAAAGACACTGGAACTCTGCTTTCTTTCCACAGATGTTACCAGAACTGGTGAGTTTCTCCAGAAATTGCTGTTTTTGTTTCTTACCAGATTGGAATCTCTTCCTTACCAAAACACATGAACAACTGAGGCATAGAGTGTTTTATTTATTTCTATCACCTTTTCAGAGTCTTGGGACAGTATTTTACCAGCTCCCAAGAGGACCCAATAAAACTGCTGGGACCCATGTTTGATTGGCTCCTTGACCATGTATCGAGGTTGAGGGGTTTTACTGACTGCAAGAGCAGAATCCCAACTTCTTGGCCAGAAGCTCTAGTTTCAATCCCACTTCAGGACTTGATGGTCATGGACAGTGCGTTCACAATATGACCAAATGGTTTGATTTTCAAGCTGCAACTCCTCCCAATATACTTGATAGCAGGCAGTGAAAGTGGGAGAATTGTTCTGGTCAGCCATTCTTCAGAAGGTAATGGCAAGCCACTGCAGTAATTTGCCAAGCAAAATCACAGACTGGTCCAACAAAAGTCCATGGTTACCAGTGCCCCATTGGGACAAGTTGTCTGAAGGCAACTGGTTCTTCATCTCTGAGAACTGGCCACCAGTTAGAACTAGTAACCTGTCCATATGAGATGCCTTAACATAACATAAAGATTTTACCTGCAACATACTGGGATCATCCTAGTGAACCTTCTCTAAACCCAATGAAACAATATATTTCTTTTAAATATTACCACTCATTCTTCGAAACTTCAATGAGTAATGGTGCAACTGCTCAAGCTTTCATAGAAATCCCTTCATTCCAAAAATCAAGACATGAACGTCCTCTGAATTGCTCAAAGTTGTATGTCCTTATGTGAGGAGACCAAAACTCTACACAGCAATTCATGTGTAGTCTGTCTCGGGTTCAATTGAACATGAATGAGGGGAATTCAGGATATGGGACAAGTGCAGGAAATTGGGATTAGCATACTTTGTGGCAGTCATGGACCGAAGGGCCATTTCTGCCCTGTGTGGATATATGGATCTATGAAACCAAATTATTAATTAAATTTGGATTTCAGCAGCTGCAATATTGGCATTTGAACGTGTGTCCCTAGAGAATTACTCTGCACATCTGCATTACTAGTCCAGTGATATCAATAGTACACAGCATCTCTTCATGTGTAGTATTGAGCAACAAGCACATTGGTCCCCTGTAGAGCAATGGATGTATTTCAGATGCCCTGGGTCATAGAATGTATTCCTGAAAAATAGTTTTTTTTTCTGTAAGGACCAATTTCTACCCCGCTTTTCAGACAGCTGACTGCTCAGGATTGGATGCAATCCTTCCATTAGGACAGTCAACTTCTCATGCAAATTCAATGTAATTTTCTTGCTGTTCAATAAAAATTAAAATCATATTTGCCCCATTATGACTTTTACTACTTTCATTAGAGCCTTTGTAGTTCTATGCATTTGCACCTCTAGATTTCTAATTTCCTCCATACTATTCATAGTCTTCATTTTAACATGTACTCCTTTGCACTGTGCTTTTTATCAAATTGTACTATTTACATTTCTCCGCATTGCACATCAATTACTAACTATTTGTTTTCTCCATTGACATTAATGTTCAATTACAACCTTTGACATTCTGTTTCACAGTAGTGTGATTTAATTATTATTCCTTGGATGTTTCCTTTTTATTTTTCAATAAATTTTCCATTAGCTGAGGAAACAAGGGATCGGGCTAAAACACTTCTGTAATTCTAATCTGCAGCTTAGCTACCACAGAGGGGATTGAGACAAATAGTGACTCATTTTATATTTCTAATGCAACTGTTCCGAGATGTTACTATACATATCTGGAGCAGGTGGGACTTCAACCCTAGGCCTCTTTGGTTAGAGGGAGGGACACTACTAATAGACCACAAGAGCTCCTTGTGAGTCATTTGGCACTAACAATGGCTGCCACATTGGCCAGCTCAAAAGTTATTGGAACTCATTGTCATAAGGATACTAGATCAGCTCCCATGTTAGCCACCACTTTTAACTACATTAGCTAATTCATTGATTGTTTTGATGCAAGTAATTCAGATTTATTATGTTCAGTATTATGAGTAGTAACTCAATCCCCATCATTAGTATTTGTTGAAGATGGCTGACTGGTAACATTTAAAGAAGTGATACACATTCTCAAGCGATCACAAGTTCACCTGCATTTCACACTTCTCTTTTCTGAGTTCACCTGCGTTATTCCTTTAAATAAAGTTTAAGTAAAATCACAAGAAAAGCACCATTTAAATGATTTTACTCATTAACATGTCACGGTCATTACGCCATTAACGGGAGGCGATGGCCTGGTGGTGACTATTAATCTAGAAACTCAGCTAATGTTCTGAGGTCCTGGGTTCGAATCCTGTCATGGTAGATGGTAGAACTTAAATTTTTTTAAAAATCTTGAATTAAAAATCTACCAATGACCATGAAATCATTGTCGATTGTTGGAAAGCTTGTTCACTAATGTCCTTCAGGGACATGTCCTCACCTGGTCCGGCCTACATGTGACTCCAGACCCACAGCAAAGTGGTTGACTCCCAATTGCCCTCTGAAATGGCCTAGCAAGTCATTCAGTTGTACCAATTATTACAAAGTCTCAGGGAAATGAAACCAGACGGATCAGACAAAGACTGGAAAAGATAATGGCAGAAACAGCCCTGTCGACCCTGCAAAGTCCATTTAATAACATCTGGGGGCTAGTGCCAAAATTTGGAAAGATGTTTCATGGAGTAGTCAAGCAACAGCCTGAGATTGTCATACTCACGGAGTCATACCTTTTAGACAATGTCCCAGAGACCACCATCACCGTCCCTGGATATATCTGGTCCCACCAGCAGGACAGACCCAGCAGAGGTGGTGGCACAGTGTTATACTATCAGGAGGGAGTTGCTCTGGAAGTCCTCAACATTGACTTCGGACCCCATGAAATCTCATGGCTCTGAGTTAAACAAGGGCAAGGAAACCTCCTGCTGATTACAATGTATTGTCCCCTGTCAACTGATGAATCAGTACTCCTCCATGTTGAAGAATACTTAGAAGAAGCACTGAGGATGTCAAGGGCACAAAATGTACTCTGGGTGGGGGACTTCAATGTCCACCACCAAGAGTGGCTCGGCAGCAGTACTACAGATTGAGGTGGTTGTGTCCTAAAGGACATAGCTGCTAGACTGGGTCTGCAGCATTTGGTGACGAAATCAACAAGAGGGAAAAAAATACATGACCTCATCCTTAACAATCTGCCGGCTGCAGATGCATCTGTCCATGACAGAATCAGTAAGAGTGACCATCGCACAGTCCTTGTGGAGCCGAAGTTCTGCCTTCACATTGAGAATAACCTCCATCATGTTGTGCGGCACTGTCACTGTGCTAAAAGGGACAGTCTTCACAAAGATCCTACGACTCAAGACTGGGCATCCATGAGGTGCTGTGGGCCATCACAGTTGTACTCCAGCACAATCTGTAACCTCATGGTCCCACATATCCCCCACTCAACCATTACCATCAAGCCAGGAGATCAACCCTGGTTCAATGGAGAGTGAAGGAGTGCACACTGGGAGCAGCAGCAGGCATACCTGAAGATGAGGTGTCAACCTGGTGAAGCCACCAAACAGGCCTACTTGCGCGGCAAACTGCATAAGCAGCAAGTAATAGACAGAGCTAAACAATCGCACAACCAATGGATCAGATCTAACCTCTGCAGTCCTGCCACATCCTGTCATGAATGGTGGTGGACAATTAAACAGCTCACTGGAGGAGGAGCCTCCACAAATATCCTCAGCACATCAGTGTAAAAGATAAGGCTGAAATATTTACAGCAATCTTCAGCCAGAAGTGCCAAGTGGATGATCCATTTCGGCCTCCTCCAGTGGTCCCCAGCATAACAGATACCAGTCTTCAACCAATTTGATTCACTCCACGTAATATCAAGAAATGGTTGGAGACAGTGGATACTGCAAAGGCTATGGGCCCTGACAACATTTCGGCAAGAGTACTGAAGACTTGTGCTCCCGAACTTGCTGCTCCCTACCCAAGCTGTTCCAGTACAGTTACAACTCTGGCATCTACCTGACAATGTGGAAAATTGCCCAGGTATGTCCTATACGTAAAAAGCAGGACAAATCCAATTCGGCCAATTACCGCCCCATCAGTCTCCTCTCGATCATCAGTAAAGTGATGGAAGGTGTCATCAACAGTGTTATCAAGCAGCACCTGCTCAGCAATAACCTGCTCAGTGACGCCCAGTTTGGGTTCCACCAGGGCACCTTAACTCCTGACCTCATTAAAGTTCTGGTTCAAATATGGACAAAAGAGCTAAAATCTAGAGGTGAGGTGAGAGTGCCAGCCCTTGACATCAAGGTGCCGTAGCAAAACTGGAATCAATGGGTAACAGGGGGCAAACTCTCCGGTGGTTGGAGATATACCTGACACATAGGAAGATGATCATGGTTGTTGGAAGTCAGTCATCTCAGCTCCAGGACATCTCTGCAGGAGTTCCTCAGTGTAGTGGCCTAGGCTCAACCATCGTCAGCTGCTTCATCAATGACCTTCGCTCCACCATATGGTCAGAGGTGGGGATGTTCGCTGATGATTGCACAATGTTCAGCACCATTCGTGTCTCCTCAGATACTGAAACAGCACATGTTCACATGCAACAAGATCTGGACAATATCAAGGTTTGGGCTGACAAGTGGCAAGCAATATTTGTGCCCTACAAATGCCAGGTTATGATCATCACCATTAAAGGACAATCTAACACCACCCCTTGACATTCAATGATGTTACCATCACTGAATCCTCCACTATCAACATCCTGAGGGTTATCATTGACTGGACTCACCACATAACCACAGTGGCTACAACAGCAAGTCAGAGGCTAGGAATACTGTGGCGAGTAACTCCCCTCCTGAATCCCCAAAGCCTGTCCACCATCTACAAGGCACACGTCGGGAGTGTAATGGAATACTCCCACTTGTCTGGATGAGTGCAGGCCCAACAGCACTCAAGAGGTTTGACACCATTCAAGACAAAACAGCCTGCTTGATTGGCACTACATCCACATGCACCTACTCCCTCATCCACATGCACCTACTCCCTCCTCCACTGACGCTCAGTAGCAGTAGTATGTACTCTCTACAAGATGCATTGCAGAACTTCACCAAAGATCCTCAGACAGCACCTTCCAAACCCGTGACAACTTCCATCTAGAAGGACAAGGGCAGCAGATATACGGGAACACCACCACCTCCAAGTTCCCTTTCAATCCACTCACCATCCTGACTTGGAAATATATCGTCGTTCCTTCACTGTTGCTGGGTCAAAGTCCTGGAATTCCCTCCCTAATATCATTGTCGGTCAACCCAAAGCAGGTGGACTATAGCAGTTTAAGAGGGCAGCTCACCACCACCTTCTCAAGGGCAACCAGGGACTGGCAATAAATGCTGGCCAGCCAGTGATGCCCACATCTCACAAAATGAGTAAATTATCATTACCCTTAAATGGCATAGAAGTTATTGAAGTATGAAAATAGTTGCCACAATTGCAGGACGTAGGTAACAACAATATGTCAATATGTCAACTCTATCAGGTAACTGAGGTGTATACGTGGATTTAAACCAGTGAGTATCAGCAGACATGAAAGAAGAAATTTGTCAAGACCATGCCTTCCTGCAAAATAAGAAACAAATACAAACACACAGCAGCAACAAGGAAAATTTGATAATAAGCTTAAATTATTCTGATGAGAATGGATTGAGTAATGTTTGGCGACTGTGATTTTCTAGAGTTAACTGCGAATGAATGGTAAGATTGAATTGATATGATGTCAAGTCCATCAGAACATGAAGTTACCCTAATAATAATCAGTAGAGGTCAAGTTGTACTTAGTCATTACGTGTGACAATTTGACTTACTTTCCACAACAAATATATTAGAATTTTTTTTTTGCGGATAATTACAGTATATTAGAAAGAGCACATTGGAGTTTATGGAATTTCTACAATAGAATTGACTTAGATGTTTTAACAAAATAATACAGCAAATCAATGGTATGACTGGAACTGAAGATTACTTTTCATCAGAATTTCACACAGTGTTAGATGACATTATCTAACTGCTGAAAGGCATCTACAACTGTTTTCTTAATCAACAAATTCTTTGCTATTAACAGCAACATTATATAGTGGTATGCATTCTTAAAGAGACTGGGCTGTGTATTACTGGAATCCTCTGTGGAAAAAGGCAATCAGCACATAGTTGTACAACTTCATCAGTTCTATTCACTAGAGATTCAAATCTGCAATGTCATGCACTGGGGGAATAGTCTAGAGCATCTGGATAAATGTTCCTGCCTGGAAAAATTAACCACAGAATGTTTGTGAAAAAGAGTGGTCACTACTTGGATAAAGGACCTGAAGGCAAAGGACTATTTTGCAAAAGTCAAAATACAGTAAAAACTGTGAAGTTTTCAGTCATGATAGTAAACTAAAATGCTGCTTGGTTTGTGCTGAATTAGCTGCTGTCGGTTAACTGAGCAATTTATGTCTAATTAAATTCGCTGGGCAATATTGCTGAAAAGCAAAGAGATCCCACTCCTGTGTACTTCTCAGTGTCTCTTGCTAGAGAGTGTGTCATATGCTAACAGAAGATAATGACAACAAATCTGGTATAGTCACCTTTCTGTGAGAATGTACTTGTTAAACACATTAGCTCGGCTAGAAATTTCCACAGCACAAGGGGTTGGATGGGACCTGGAATCATACCTTTGCAGTAGTCATTTTGCAATCAGCATTGAATACAGTCTTTATTTTTTATGTGGCGAAATAATTTCTTGTCCTGTTATGTATCCTTCAAGTCCAAATGCATGTGAATGTGTCGATATAAGATTTGCAAAACATTAGGAATCATGCAACTGTATGTTTATTTCACTTGTCCTGATAGACTTGAGAAGTTGGTACATAATTGGGTAATAAATCATAACTGATTCTTAATCAGCCTAACTGTGGCTCTTGTGGTAATGTCTGTACCTCTGAGACAGGGGGCCTGCCTTCAAATCCCGCCTGCTCCAGAAGTTTGTAATAACATGTCTGAACAGGTTGATTAGAAAATGCTTAAACGTGATTCTTATGGAACCAAAAATTAATAATTAAAGCAGTTAGACGCTTTCCAACATCTATTGAGGCAGATAAAGCACACACACACTTTCCATTACAGGTTTTCTCTTGAAAGATTTGCTAGACTGCCAACAGAAGCAAAGGGACCTTAGTTTACAAGTCCAAAGGTCCTCGAAGGTGTCACCACAGGTGGACTGGATGGTGAACAAGGCATACGGGATGCACGCCTCCATTAGTCAGGGTGTACAATACAGGAGCAAGGAAGTCTTGTTACAACTTTATAAATCATGAGTGAGGCCGCAATGGAATACTGTGTGCAGTTCTGGTTGCATTACTATCGGAAGGTCATGATTACACTCTAGACAATGCAGAAGAATATTGGGTCTGTGGTGAGAATCATAGCTTGCATATAATTGTGTAGCGGGCAGAGGATGATGATGAATTTCTGAAGGCAATCATATTTGAAGGGGACGCTCTGTAGTCCCTCCCAGTTGACAGATTTGAAGGCCTTGGTGAGGTCAAAAACGGCCTTGTAGAAAGGTTGCTGCTATTCTCTACATTTCCTTGAACTTGTCACACTGCAAAAATCATGACCTATACAGTTACAAAATCTCAGCTGCACTAATTTACTGAGCTGTGTCAGAATCTGATTATTTTCTGCTAGAATTAAGGGTTTGAGATAACCCCATGAAATAAAAAAAACATTGGCCGAGAAAGATCTATTTTTGGATTTGTTGCTACTCTTTCATTAAACGTCTTCATTACACATGATTGGCTGCCCTGGCATTTCCTCAATAATTCAGTCAATCACATTCAGCAGGAAGACAATGGCTGACATTTCTATGCTCTGATTTGTTGTTTGCCACATGGAGTATCGCTAAAATGAATAGAAAAATGGCTCTGTGATGGCTCCAGCTCAGAGTAAAGTGTTTTATAATCCACTTGTGGGACACGGGTGTCATTGGCTGTCCAGCATTTTTTGCCTGTCCCTAGACGCCTTTGAGAAGGTGGTGGCGAGCTGCTTTCTTGAACTGCTGCAGTCCATGTACTGTAAGTAGATCAAAAATGCCCTTAGGGAAGGAGTTCCAGGATATTGACCCAGTAACACTGAAGGAACAGCAAAATATTTCCAAGTCAGGATGGCTTGGCGCAAAACTTGAAGGTGTGGTGTTCCCATGTATGTGCTGCCCTTGGCCTTCTAGGTTATAGTGGTTGTCGATTTTGAGGGGCTGTCTAAGGATCTTTGGTGAATTTCTGTAGTGTATCTTCGGTGGTACACACTGTTGCTACTGAACTTCAGTGGTGGAGTGAGTGGATGTTTGTGAATATGGTAGTAATCAAGCGGGCTGCTTTGTCCTGGATGATATCAAGCTTCTTGAGTGTATTTGGAGCTGTACTTATTCATGCAAGTGAGGAATATTCTATCACACTCCAACTTGTACCTTGTACATGGTGGACAGGCTTTGGGGATTCAGGAGGTGAGTTACTGTCTGTAGGATTCCTAGCCTCTGACCTGTTCTTGTGAATAACATTTCAGTCTGCTATAGAAGTCCCTAATGGTTTATTTCTGAGCAAAACCTTACAACTTAGTCTAAATTAATTTTTTTTATCATGAGTTGCTTAGTTTCTGAGCAAGATTATTTATTATGTAATGAAGGCCTACAATATATTGTTAACATTTTGGAACTTATATTCCAAAATAGTGTTAAATGAGATTTTAACTTTTAATTTTGAGAAGGTAACTTTTTAAGGGCCAGCATTGGGTCAAAACAGTCATTCCAAAAAATGATGTAATTTAAACTAAATCATAGAATTCCTACAGTGTGGAAACAGGCCATTCAGCCCAACAAGATCACACCACACCTCCGAAGAGCATCCCACCCAGACCCTTCCCCCTACCCTTTCCCTGTAACCCTTCATTTCCCATGGCTAATCCACCTAACTGGACACTACAGGCAATTTAGCATGGCCAACCCACCTAACCTGTACATCTTTGGACTGTAGGAGGAATCCAGAGCATCCAATGGAAACCCACGCAGACACGGGGAGAATGTGCAAACTCCACACAGGCAGTCACCCAAGGCTGGAATCAAACCCAGGTCCCTGGCACTGTGAGGCAGCAGTACTAACCACTGAGCCACTGTGAATGCCCAAGAAGCTACCTGATGGGATAATTGCTGAAATGTTTACTAATTTAAGATTTACAACCCACAGAGACAGATGGAGAGGAGCCACAAACAGTTACAGAGGGACAGTTTAGTTTTGGCATTCTTCATGCCATCAGAGCAGGAAAGAAGTTTTAAGCTGTTTTCACAGTCCAAGTAGACAGGGTTGGAAAAAAGAAATCCTGAGCTTCTTTAAAGTTTGGTGAGGAAAAGTTAGTGTGTTACCCTGTGGGACTGTACTGCAGAAAATCATACCTGGTCAATTTGCAGAAATTCACTGAAAGGATACCATTTTCTACCTCAACAGTTGACGAAGAAATTAAAGAATGAAGAGAGGAGTGATACTTCACCAGCGTTGATTGGTCTGTAAAGAATATTCCTGTGAAAAATGGTTGAACCTTTCTTTTTGCTGTTTACGATAAGATCTTTCTAAATTTTCTTATTAATGGATTTTATTTTCTTTTCTGAAATAAACTTGAGTTTCGTTAAAAATAAATTGGCAATCTTGTGCGAATATGATCAATAACTGACCAACACAATTAAGAAATTGCAAAAATAAAACTTACAGTGCATCAATCCAGGTTTTGCTTTAGAATCTGACTTGTTCTGTATTACTATCAGCGGAGATCATAACAATTAATGTAAGAGGAGACATTCTACTGGTCTTACTGATGAAGAAGATCCCTATTTTTGACCAGTGATGTGAAATTTTGTTTTAATGCAAGGTGTCTATGGCCTAGAAATTCTGATGGATAGTCATTGGAGCAGGGTAGATTGGAGTTGTGCATCTGAATCAGGCAGAATCACTGATGCAGCTAACTCTGTGGGAATTTGAAGGTTCTGATGAACAATAAGTAAAGCTACATTTGATCATGCATAATTACTAGAGTTTTAGGGATCCGATATGGATATAACCATTTCTTCCAACAGCTAGACTTGAACTGCTTGACTTCATCCACAGATTGTGTGACTTCATCAGAATGGGTGGAGCCAATATAAAATGAATACCTGCCCATTTGGAACCATTACCTTATATAACAATTCTTACAACGTTAGAAAACTCATGGTCTAACACTGTGGACTCTTTTCAGAGCATTTACCTGCATAGGCTACAACAACCTTAAACACAAATACACGCATATCTTGGTAGCATTGAGGATTGCTGTGTCCCTGCCTTTGACTTTCCTTTTTTCTATTCTTTCACCCCTTTCATCATGTGTTAGTGTTTTTTGGTAGCCATCATTCATTGCATGGAACAGGCTGGCTTCAGAAATATTGAAAGCTGAATCTGTAGTCCCTTTAACTGGATTTCGATACCACCATTTTGCCATATTCTGTGAAACTAGCCCCTTTTAGTGTTTTGGAAGTAGAGAAGCAATTTCTTGGGAAATTTACATTGAAAATGATTACTTGGAATGATGGAATACAATCCAAGAAGCTTACAGCACAAAAGGAAGCCATTTGCTCCTTTAATGCCAGTGCTGACTCTCTGAAAGATCTATCCAGTTAATCTACCCCCACTTGTTTTTTTTCCCACAACTTCATTTAAAAGTACATATTCAATTTTGTTGTGAAAGTTACTGTGGCATCTGGATTAACCAGTTGTGCATTCCAGGTTGTTGTGATATGTGTGCTTTGTTTTAAAATAATTATATTCTCTCTGGTTCAGTTACCAGTGAGCTTGAATCTGCCTTTTTGAAGTGAAATTTCTTTGCTTTTTACTTTCTGTAAAAAATATAGAATGAACAAATTAAATAGTTTTGATACAATTGTGAATTTATTCATTTTTAATACTCTGAAATAGTTATGCTTATTCCTGTGATAGGCAAGAAAGCTAAAGCAGGACTTTGACTGATATTAAGGCAATGTTGGTGACATAACTCCTCAAGCAAGTAAGGGAGATTGCTCCTGGGGATTTACCACAAGACATAATTATTACATACAGATATTGCATCAATGCTTTTCTCTCCAGGAAGACTATTGCCGAAGAAGATCACCAAATTGTAATAGCACTAACTGGAATTTTTTTCTTTATGAATAATTCACTTCAGTTTAAACATCTCACCCTCTGCTTAATCCAGACATCCAAATAATTCCTTGGTGTTTCTTTAAGAGCGTAAAAATATCTTTAGGGCATAAGGTTACAAACCTGTTCCTTATAAATCTTTGACAAAGCCTTTCCTCTTGAACTTTGCCATTTAATCCGTTCTGTTTTGTTTACCTATGAAGTTCCTTTGAAATGCATCTGTTAGAAATGTCAAGTTAACTGATGGACTGATGGCCTTCTTTTGTTGGAAGTTACTTTTTGTCCGTGGCAACTGCTGAATGACCTTTGGCTACAATGTCACCTGCTGCCTGTCTGTTGCACTCAATAAAAGGAGATTTTAGTCCATAGATTGATGCATTGAATCTCTTGTAATAACAGTACTAAAGAAGGCAGAAGAATAAATTCTTGAAATACAAATTGTATTCATCATAAACAGCTGGAATCTACCACACATTTGTTGAATGTGTTCTATATGTGTTTCCAAGCAACGATTTCATGAGATTTGTATTATTATGCGACAATGAAACAATGAAAAACAGAAAGTACATAAAGATATGCAGGTTTTATAATATAAATAGTTGTGGTTTGGTGACTTGGTCCGCTCATCTTGTTGAATGTATATTTATTATATCAATTATATTTAACCAGCCAAAATATTCTATAGACCCGAGGAGGAAAAAGGTTGCTGGCTTCATCTCAGTTATTCTAAATAGAAAGAATAACATTGATTTGCAGCTTATGACAGTAATTAAGTGATAATTATTAGCTAATTGTGAAAGGACGAACCTGGCTCAAAAAAAGACACAGGCACTGTTCTATGCAGAAGAAAGCAGTGCTGTTTTCTTCCCTTCCACTGCAATGCAGTGCTTCTAATTCGACTAGCTACACAATTTTGAAGGAAGAACCTCTAATGTTACTAGAACAAATCAGAATTCCTCAGCCCTGTGGTGTGATATGAAATGGAAACACCTTCTTTGCTGTATTATCTGTGTTCCTGGTTCACACTATGCTGCTTAGTTGTTTCCTCTGATAAAATGAGACCACTAGCCAGTTCTAAACCTGCAGTAAATATCCTATTAGGGCACATTTAGGGGAAGAATAATATATTAAGGAAGCTATGCAGTGAAGGGAAGACATCTAGGGATGAGAAGAGAACAAATTGAGAAGATGGATTTTGTTGTACTATTGCTTAGATTCCAGATGAGACAGGAGGTGCACCTTTCAGAAAGTCACATAACATCACCACACTGTTCTCTGGTTTAATGGACCTCACTTTCAGTCACTCCCTGATTAGTGCAATGGAGTCAATGTAGTGTGTTCAGTCAGTCTTTAGGTATGTGTACTGTAACAGTCAGTAAACACACTAAATCCAAACCGCAGATAAGTCTGAGCTGTTGCAACAGTGTAAATAGTTAGAGATCTTAATAAACTTCAAGATATCTGTCTCAACAAGTATCCAGTCTTTGTGGTATCTTATGTGAACTAATCTTTAGAGAAATATACAGACTCTATCATGCTGGCAGTGGTGTTTGACTCAAGAAACCATGTCAGGGGAAGGTGACAAACAGAACACTGGCAACATGGATATTCATTGCAATAAAGACATGAATTAATAGTTTCAGCAGCAATAGACAAAGAACTAAGGACACGAAATACAATATATGGCAGGCATTCATGAGAACCTGATGCTTGGGCCATTTCTGGGTATTGGATGTACATACATTGATGGTGGAACCTTTCTCAATATCTTGCATAATATAGCTAATTAATTCCGCTACTGGGAACTGACCAATAGTAGTAAATGGGAGACAACAAGGTGCAGGGCTGGATGAACACAGCAGGCCAAGCAGCATCATAGGAGCAGAAAGGCTGACGTTTCGGGCCGAGACCCTTCATCATAGTAGTAAATGGGCAGGAATTAGTGCTGATAGTGAGATTGAAAGTGTCCTCTATACAGGCTACCTGCAGCCTCCATATCACTGCACCCAGAAGAAACTGAAGATTGGAGCTGTAGAAGCTAGCATTTGGAGGGGTAATTATACTGTGAGGAAGTGTGGCTTCACTGTCAAATGATGTCACTGTTAAACTGATGAGAAGAGAAAGATGGTGGTGGTGTGGCATACTTCACAAAGGTAATGCCAATGACTGAGGGGAGTGATTGAGATCGACAACATGGCAGCAGAGGGTGACATGAGCATTTTTCTGAGAGAGTGAGATTGAAATATGACTCCAGATATGAATCCTTCTCAGTCATCTTATCAGTGCCCTCTCTGTATCCATATGAGGTTCAGGGCATGTACAGGCAGGAGGAAGATGGTGTCACTAGACATCATTGACTACGCCCTTGTGTCCTACAGGACTAGTGGTGGAGGAGATGCGACTGAGAATATTGAAGACAACAGAGACTTCAAAGCAGGAGACACCATCTGAGGATGAACTGAAACATCAGTCTAACATGTACATCAACAATGCAAATACTGTCCCATCTGTGAGATACGCTGAGAGGTTAGAACCAGTGTCAGTAGTTGATAAGTATGGCATGTGCATTGGAGCAGGTAATCGAGGTAGTCACACCCACATACCATCAAAGGATTGAGGGCAAATTTAGCAACGTTCATCTTCAACCACATGCTGAATCTGGTGATCATTACGGAAATGGGTGCTTATAAAACAGCAGTGTGAGACCCCAGAGGCTCTTTGCTCCTGGACACACACAATATGGAGTTCAACAATGCCATGTGTAGCACCAGGTCTGAGCACATGACCTCCTCATTCAGGAAGTGCTGACCCTCATGGAGAGCTATACATTTTGCACAATTTGTAATTTGGAAACTCTTGCTGTACAGGACTGGAACATGACCTTGAGCAAGATGAACATCTGAAGATTAGAAATTGCGAAATGTGGTTCTGGAGAAGACTGGAGAGGTCAGTTGAAGAGAACACAAGAGCAATGAGTAAGTTCTCAGAATGGGGATGGAGGAAAGATAATTTGTGAATATCATCAAGAAAACTCTTGGATTAGTTATATTCAAAGGCATGAGAACCTGCTGAAGGTAATGATTGAAGGATAATGAGAGAGATGTAAACCAAGAGGGTGAAAAAGAACAATGATGTAAGACAACATGGATCCTATGTGCAACTGAAGAAAAAATTGCATGACTGTGAACTGTAGCATAATGAGCAGAGGATCTGTTCTTAGGCAGATCGCTATTGCTACACCTAGCAGATCAGATGAATGACTTACATGGAAATTGTTATACAGACAGTGGTGAATGTATAGACTGGGCAGCATTGGTACATTTATGTTAAAAAGGGAGATGCATGTTCAGTATAGGAGGTAGCTCATTTGGAGTGTAAACACTGATGGACCTGCTTGTCAAATGGCCTATTTCTTAATTGCAAGCTATAACATGAAGACATTTATACATGTTGCATGACAGCTATGCTGCTCATACTTTTGGTGCTACCTGCTCCTGGGAATTGGCACAATTCTGAATAGCATTGCTATGCACAAACAAACTTCACCCCATATACTTGATGATCTCAAACCCCATATTATATACAGCTGAACCTTAGCCTGAATTCATACATTGTGCATGAAATGTACAATACTATGTTCTTTGAAAACCATATACTCTCTGAATAATGTGAGAACAAGTTTCATACTTGTTGAAGAATCTGCCATCCTGCTTTCAGTATTAATGTTTCAATAATGAATATGAACAATGAAAGAACCTGATCACCTCTTGAAGAAATAATCAAATAATCTCAAGCAGAACTCAAAATCATTTTATTAGAGAATAATAATACCTAAACATAATATTGTGTGTCAAGGAGATAGCCTAGACCCTAACTTTTTCTTATTTTAAAGGCAAGTGCCGGGCGTTGTATTCCTGATGCAATTTGATTGGTCAAACTACCAGGCTTGAAGCACAACACACTTTATTCACACACTATTGTTAAAAAAAACAGACAAAATAAAAATAAAAGAAAAGAATTGGCTTAACTGTAAATCTATTGTAATACTTAACAAAATAATAAACTACCCATTATCCGTTCACATATAGTAACATCCAATAAGCATACCTTTGGCAAAGGCAAAGTCAGTAAAACAGATGTCTCACATGCAATTCTAGCAACAAGAAGAGAAACCTAGCTTTAAGCTGTAGTAAAGCGAGAGAGAGAGAGAGAGAGAGAGAGAGAGAGAGAGAGAGAGAGAGAGGGAGAGAGAGAGAGAGAGATTGGGGAATGTAGCAGCTTTCACAATCCTAACAGCTACTGAAAGCTAAAACTAAAATCTTGGTTCTATGGGAGCTTGCCCCCACCCATTCAAGCTTCTTCTATTGTTCTAACTTTAAAAAGAAACCCAAGGCCTCACAAGTTGTTTACTTTATTTGCTTGAAGCAGACCACTCTCACCTCTGTCTCAACCATAAAATAACCAGGACAAAATATACCTTTTAAGTCAAAGTATCATAACAGGTAGAATCTGGAAATGTTCACAGATCTTGTAAAATGTGTGCAGAGGGAAATTGCAGTACTGATTCATGTCAATGACCTTGCAAAAGAACTAATTTTATCAGAGAATGGCTTGTCCATATTTTGAAGAAGCTTGAAAAATATCTAAAGTCTTAGGTGTTGCATACAGATACACAATCTTACTAATATTAGGAAGCAGTTTGATTCCGAGAAGGGCCACGATGCAAGCGAAAAGACTCTGTACACAATGATATGTATCTTCCATATGCTATTTGACTTCATTACCAGGCATTAATATCTATAGCTTATAACAATTTTTATATTATGACTCAAAAACATCTATAGCATATAGGACTTTTTAGCATTGTATATTTCTAACCTGGTTTTCATTGAAAGAAATGCATATTTTTAGGATAGTGACAGCCTTGCAGCTATTTCTGTAACCTATTTTTGTTTAAATCAGTGTCAGACTACAAAACGGTTACAGAAAACTGCTCCTCTGTTACAAACAGTTACTTTGCTTTATTCAACTGTGCATAAGGACCTTATAATGTGATCCTGACAAATTACAAAACCTTTTCACAAATCTTAGGAATAAAAAAGTCTATTTCAAATTTGTAGCTTTTCAGTTAAGCTAATTTTGAATTTTTAAAATTGTGTACCGTGTCACGTAATTGTATAACTTAGAAGAGTTTGTTTCATTCTGTCAATGACCGTTAGTCATTTATTGTCCAACTCTGCCAACACACATTCTGTGAATTCCCCAACTGTTATGTCATTCGCAGCAGAGACTGGATATTCTCAGCTGATGTGATACTATTTAAAAAAAAGGTAAAGTTGAAATGCTAACAAAGGTATAATAAAAAGATTCTGTGAACTGCAGATTGCATTTTCAAATAAGAAACCAGACTATCAAGAAAACACTTTGCTGCAACGTGTTTCTGCTTCAATGTAAGAAAGTCTGCTAACTCATAGCTATTTATTGTCTTCTAGAAACTTTGGAAAAAATTGCTGTCATGCCAAAGTGCTGTGTTAAAGCATATGAGTTATACAAGTTACACAGAGGATTCACTATTATGCATATTTCTAATTTGTGATAACGGGAACCTTAAAAGCCTTGATGCAGATATTACAATTTTCGATAAAGTATCAGTATCAAAACACTTCATTTAAATCACTATGACACTATTCTATTCATGAGCAGATTTGGCAGACTACTAACTGATCTATGTGCCACTCAACGTCACAGATTTAAGCAGTTTTTCACAATATAAAGGAGCTCCATATTCAGTTGATGCATTATACCTGTCTACATCTTTGAGAGATGCTTGACAATCGTCTTGTTTGATTTCTGTTAATTTTTTTTTCTTTTTTGCCTTGAGTTGTTTATGTGAAAATGAAACACTGGCTGTTGGCTTGCTTGCTGATGTTCTTTGTACTTTTTGGTGGCCTTATAGACCTTTATGATTCCTTTCAAAATGTTTCAGGTGACTGAAATAAGGGCAAATCAACACAGTCTAATCTGTTAGAAGTTTCAATGAGGATATGAATTCACTGAAGCATCAAAACGTCTTTTTGAATGAACTCCTATTTGAATGCGAAGTCCAGCAGTTGCTTTCTTCGGAGAATTTCTCTGTTAGAACATTGGCGCAGGCAATAGAGCAAGAAGAAATCCTGAATGAGAGAATGCTACAAGCACAAAATGGGTCAGGTAGAGAAAGAAGTAGAGATAATCATTCAGGTTGATAACCTCTTGTCAGACAGAAAACGTTAGAATAGTAATAGAGTTTAATTAAGTTCAGAGGCAGGAATAGTGAGAGACTGGAAGAAAGAATAAAAGGAAGGCTGAAGAGTAGTAACTATGAAATGTCAAAAGGGATGATGGGGCAAGACAAAGGGAAAAAATAAATGAGCAAAAGATGAGGCTAAGTAAGGTGTATATGGGAAATGAGATTTCTGAAGAAGGGTCTAGGCCCAAAACATCAGCTTTCCTGCTCCTGTGATGCTGCTTGGCCTGCTGTGTTCGTCCAGCTCTACACCTTGTTATCTCTGTATATGGGAAATAGCAGGTCCTGAATGGAAGGATTCAGGCACATAGAAACTTTGTATAGAAACATCTTAGAGCACAGATTGCTGATGTCTCCCAGACTTGACCTTGCCTCCATTGGTCTTTCTCCCCAGTTCCCATTCTCCTGCATTCATCTCTTGCTGTAGCTCCTCTCATTGCAATTTTTTTTGCTTTATTGGTTTTTATGCTCCTAACAGTCCTGTCACATACATACCAGCTGCTTGTATCCTGCTGTTTTCAAGTAAGCCTGTTGGACTATAACCTGGTGTTGTGTGATTTCTGACCTTGTCCACCCCAGTCCAACACCGGCACCTCCACATCATGTATCCCAACTAACTGATTTCAGTGTCCTTCTCACCCAGCTTCACAAGCATTGTACTTTTTCCTTCTTTTGCTGGCATTTCCTGCACCAAACTACGTGCCCACTTCAACCTCCACGGTAATTGTCGGTCAAGATCTTTGGAAACATTCAAAACAGTGGTTGTGAATTGTGAGTTCACAATGTATTACTGTTGTTGTAACATGATTGTGTGGTGGATTTACAAGTTGAATATTTCAAAATTTGGCAAATGTTAATTTCGACGAATTTCCTGAAGAGTTTCTGCCTGTGAGCTCTCGTGAGTTTTCTTGCACAATTTTAGGGTGCTTACCTCATCAAGTATGCACCTTGTCCCTACAGCATCATGGAAATGCCACAAAGAAATGTTCATTGTTGCTGGGACCTTCCGCCATTCACGCTATAGTGTCAGACCTGTTAAAACTCTGCAAGCCAGAAATAGCCTGTCATAGTTCCTTTGTCCAAGGTCTGTGGCAAACTGGCACCACGGCTCATGGATAAGGATTTGGACATCCTGGTCGATGGGATGGCGGAGAGGAAGGCTGTCCTCTTTCCTCAGGGCTGCCAGGAGAGACCAAGGCATCACATTCTTCCAGCCTGGTCTGATGTTGCCACCATGTGTCAGTAATGTTGCCACCATGTGTCAGTAATGTTGCCATGATATGGAGGATTCCTAATAATGCAGGAAGAGGATTACTGACTTCCTGCTGTTTGCAAGGGCAAGTACCACCATCTTCTACACTGACTCTAACTCTGCTATTGCACCCACCTGGTACCATGGCTCATGGCCTCCCATTCTTACAATTAAATGTAGTATCTTCCCTCAATGGCTCTACTCACCCCATTCCCCAGATTACCAAACTTTCCTGCCTGCTTTGCTGCCCACTCACTCACTTGGGTCACCTTGCCGCTTTTTCCCCATCTGTACTATCATCAACAAAAATGTCAGCCATTTTGATCTCACTCAATCCCTGTCCTTCTTTCACTGTAGGAGAAAACAGCTCATAATGAAACAGAGTGAGCCATGATGGATAGCAGGGTGCTCGACATTCATCCACTCCCCTTCTGGGAGGAGAGAATTCTTTCATTAGCTGGAGAAGATAGAGATCGCTCATGTGGTGATGCTCCATTTCCTGGAAAACAGATAAAATTCATTGTGATATGTTGTCCTGCTCTCCATTTGCCACCACTGTAAACACTGAGGAAGCATTGGCAAGGTTGTCTCCTGCACCTTCCACCAGCTTAAATACTGACACTTTGGTGGGTACTTTAGCTAGATTAGAGTCAGGAGCTTTTTCCTGTGAGCACATGGTGGGCATGTGTCCACAGCGTGCTGAGGAAGAAATACCTCAGATTGCTGGCACTCGGAGAACTGCCAGAGACCAGGCATCTGTCCAGCCCCAGGGAATAGAGACCCATGGCATTGATCATTAATAACTATGTGTAAATGTACAAACAGGCATAGGAGCTGCAGACAGGTTTGTTGGAGAATTTTGACAAACTGAATCAAAGATTAGAGGAATCCACTAACATTATCTTTACTGTGCGAGCTATAGCATGTATGCACCCGTTTGTCTCCTTGCCATGGAGAGCCAGGTCCAGCAGAACACTCAGTAACTGCTGGAGATGCAAGCAAACCTGCCCTCCTTCATTGTAACCATTTGTTGTCACCACCCAATGGCAAAGCAACAGGGGAAACCAGAGACCTTGACCCAGGTGCATATTCTTCACCAGGAGACAGTGTGGGTGTCAGATGGAGGGGGAACCACACAAAGGCCCCTTCAAAGTTTCCTTACAGGTTGCTGCAGAGATGTTCCACTTCCACCCTTTCTGCAACCCTCAATCCTGTGGAAGTTCAAGTCAAGGAGGGTGATCCTCCATCTACGCAGGACACTGTCTGTACCTTTTGGCCCTCCAGCTTTAAGTGTACCTGGAGTAGTCCGCATCAAATTTTAAGGTGAACAGGCTCCTCTTTTGAGCAGGCTCTCTTCACTCTAACTGTCAATCCCAGGACAGCACCTCGACATAGTGGGAGGGAAAATAAAAAAAAGCACACTGAGGGCATACAGGTGGCATGGCTGACACCTCAATTTCCACTTCACATCATCACATGTCTGATTGATTGTCATTTTAACTGTATCTACAAGAATGAAGTCAGAGGAGACAACATCGCCCTAATGCCACATGATGTTAGAACTCTTTTTGTAGGAGTTCTACCCTTTCCATAGCACCCATCATTGCTAATTTGTCATGTTTGTATTTGGAAGCATTGGATGTTGAGAAGTCTTCAATTAATTTATAATGCCAACTTTTATTATCTTTATTACACTATCAATTTACTTTGTTGGACTTTCATTAGCTTGTTTTCCAGCAATAATTAAAGTTAAGAGCCTTGAGATGCACATTAATGTGATGCATGGGATGGGTATCAGTCCCTGAGTGCAAAGTATCCTGGCAGCAGCAGTGCAATGAAAGGTGTTGATGAGCTCCCAAGTATAGAATTGATGTGCTGAACTGTGTTACAAATAAGTCTGAGAGGTACCATGATGTGGCGAGGTTGGTGCTTTTTCAATGCCAATCACCTTGGATGGTGGATGCAGGAAGTCACTGCCCATGGAGCATGCCCTCAGACACTGGGGAAAGCTGGTCCAGCTGGAGATCCAGACAGGATACTGGTGAGCTGCAACTGCAGATAACTTTCATGTCAGGCATTGGCAGTGTCTGGTTTCTCTCTCTTACCTTGGAAAATAGCAACCTGGATATAAATGAGGTAAGATTAAGTAATAATGAGATGTTAATGCATGTAAATAGGCCCCTCACTGCTCACTGGCAAGATTTTCTTCGAGCCATTGAAACCTAATGGAAAAATCTGACGTTTTTCACTTCACGTTGCGAGGTCTCATTATTTAATTCTCACCACATTTCCCAGCTATCTTGCCACTTCCTACGTCATTCAGAGGCTGGGGTGATTCCACCCCAGAAATATTAAATGCTTTGCTGGTCATCTTCCAAAATTCTACAGACTCTGGGCCAGTTCCGACAGATTGGAGAGTGGCAAATGTAACCCCACTGTTTAAAAAGTGAGAGATACCAGGGATGGCCAGACTTTGTATGAGGAGGTATTAGTTCAACTGGGCCTGTTCTTGTGAGAACTTAGAAGAATGAGGGAGTATCTGAATGAAATGTATAAAATTCTAACAGATGCAAGGAGATGTTTTTCCTGGTTGAGAAGTCTAGAACCAAGGGTTACAGTCTTAGGATCAGGATAGGCTATTTAGGATTGAGATGAGGAAACATTTCTTCACTCAGGTGGTCAACCTATGGAATTCATTATCACAGAAGGCTGTAAAGATCAGGTCACTGAGTTTATTCAAGATGGAGATTGATAAGTTTTTAATATTAAATGCATCAAGGGGCCTGGAAAGAAAGCAGGAATATGGTGTTAAGATAGAGGAACAGCTATGGTGATACTGAATGGTTGAACAGATTTGAAGAGTCAGATAGCCTGCTCTTTCTCCTTGTTTCTATGTTTCTAGTAAAGAAATGTTGGTAAATTTATGTTTCTGGCTGTGACAACTCACAGAGGAACGATGCGATAGTTAACTTTGCAATCATTGAATTGTTTTGAACGGGAGCTCAGTTGACTGTATGCTGTACAGTTTGAGACAAAGACTGTGGAATTAAGTAGGAAGGACTTAAGGGGAGATGGACTGAGATGAGGACAAACTTCTTCACTCAAAGCATTGTAAATCTTTTATCGCAGGTGATTAGGGATATACAATCATTGAAAATATTCAAGACTGAGATAAACAGATACTTGGTCTTACAAGAAATCAAGGGAAATGGAAAATGGGCTGGAAAATGGAATTGAAGCCATTATCTAGTAATAAAAATGGACTGTAAGGAAGTCAGAGGTTGCGTGGGCCTGTGGAACCCAAATTGAGCATCAGAACAGCCTATTACTATGTCCTGCTTTATAGTAATGTTGATGCTTTCCAGTGTTCCTCATAGCACAGAAGAAAACAGTCATTGTGTACAATCATTACTCAAGTAAGTAAAATACCGCAATCATTTTTTGCACAGGAGCAAACCTGAAGAATGATACCCTTTTTCCATGCATGCATTAGCATTAATAACTTAAAGCTTCACAACATGGAAATAGTTCTACATTGTTAACTGATCAGTTGTTAAATAACAACAACCAAACAACCTTAACTATTCATACATTTATTAGTTAATTTTGAAGAATTCTGATCTAATGGGAAACTTTCTGGCTGTACTCTGTTGATAATCCTGAATTTTCAACATTAGCTGTTGGCAGGTGAATCTCATTCCTGGGAGAGTGACTCATAACATTGCCCCAGTAAATACTATTTTCATATTCAATGGCTTTTGTGTTTCATGTGAGGGCTCAGGCTTATGAGTAGGTTATCATGCCATGTGACAGGTCCATCAAAATGAAGCCCAATCTTCTTTCACTCCATGAACACATTTTCCAGCAGGAGATCCATTGGTTGGAAGCAGAGACTTAAATCTGACTTTTTTCCGCTGTCACTTCAGTTGGAAATAATGCCTCGGCTGAGATCAGTGAATTTAATGCTAAACAGGGAATGCAGCTAAATCACTCAGTACCACATCAAATAATTCTGTTCATCATTCTGGAGTTCAGAGGAATGAGAGGTGATCTCATTGAAACAAAGAAGATTCTGAAATGGCATGACAGGAATGACACCAAGAGGTTGTTTCCTGTAGTGGGGAAACTGAAACATATTGGTACAGTCACGGGATAAGGGGAGATGGACTGAGTTGAGGACAAACTTCTTCACTCAAAGCATTGTAAATCTTTTATCGCAGGTGATTAGGGATATACAATCATTGAAAATATTCAAGACTGAGATAAACAGATATTTGGTCTTACAAGAAATCAAGGGAAATGGAAAATGGGCTGGAAAATGGAATTGAAGCCATTATCTAGTGTATTATATGGTAGTAATAAAAATGGACTGTAAGGAAGTCAGAGGTTGCATGGGCCTGTGGATCCCAAATTGAGCATCAGAACAGCCTATTACTATGTCCTGCTTTATAGTAATGTTGATGATCCCATCTAGCATTTTTGAGAGTATTTGGTGTTTGGTGTTTGAGAGTAGACTGACAGAATTTGGCAGTAATTGGCTTAGTTTGATTTCACAGAAAAACAGAATGGTCACAGATCAGAAGGAGGCCATTCAGCTCATGTTTGTGATGAGGTTAGAGTCAGGGTTTTGCATTCATTGTCTGGTATTTAGTGTCATTCTCCCATTATCCCCATTGTTTGTGTTTAAATAATCACTAAATACCCTCTTGAAACCTCAACTGAGCCTGCCTCCACCACACTCCAGGCAGCGCATTCCATTCCACTACTCGCAATGCGCACTCGATTTGTCTCACATCACGTTTGCTTCTTTGTCCAGCTTCTTGTGATTAGGATATGCCAGGGCAATTATCCACATTGTCAGGTAAATACCAGTCTTATAGCTGTACTGGTAGCCATTGGGTATCCTACCCATAGCAACTTAGGGATTTTTATAAAGCTCTTTTATTACTTTAATACCATCCTTAGCTTCCTTGCAGACGGATGTAATTGAGGGGCCGTACAACTCAAAGAGTTGTCGAACTTCTTTGGAGTGGCTTATCCTCCATTGTTTCTCACCTTCACCCAGCTGTCATCTGTAGCTCCAAGTAACTTTTAGCATGTGACATCGGCCAGTCTGTCACAGACCACATTGAGTGGAAAAAACAAGATGGAGGTGACCAATGGTTCTCCTACTTTTGGTGACTCAGGGGTTTGTCTACTCTGCATTACAAAGCCTGATTTGGGTAGACTGTTTGAATGA
The DNA here is from genome assembly GCF_021869965.1 of Rhincodon typus. Taxonomy (NCBI): domain Eukaryota; kingdom Metazoa; phylum Chordata; class Chondrichthyes; order Orectolobiformes; family Rhincodontidae; genus Rhincodon; species Rhincodon typus. The sequence goes on along the minus strand of NC_063350.1, from coordinate 22,912,849 downwards.
GAACAATCTAAAGTCCAATGGTCTTGAAGAGGGTCAGCCAAGTGTTGTGGAGTTCACAGAGCTCAACAAAACGTGGAAGATATTCTGGTCACACATGGCATCCATATCTATCTGCGGCTGTCTAGACTTGTCTTGTCACTGGACTAATGTAAGGCAGGTTGAAACAGTAAGGCTGATGATGCATAACTCTCCTTTACTGTAATCCAATTTACACTCATGTCATGTTCGTCATCTTTCTATCATCTGTTATCAATTATCTATTTGTAACAAGTCCTGTGCCAAATGACATAGCAGCAGCTGTGAATTCACTGGGAAAGCTATAGGCATGTATACCTGGCTCAGCCATAGGTTTGTTTTATTGGAAGGAAGCAGTGCATATATATATATAAAATAATGTGACAAATACTTAGAAATTATCAGAGATCCTGGAAATATTTCTTCAAAGTTGGAAGCATGGAACTTTCACCTACAGAAAACAATAGATGTCAGTTCAATTAATAATTTTAACACTGAATTTTGCTTGATCATGTTGTAGTTAACATGTAGGATGGAATTAAAATACATATCAACTATGGTCTCATTGAATGGCAGGGCTACTCCTCTTCCCATGTTTCATTTTGCTGCAACGGCTCTGTTCTCTTTCTTATAAAAGAACTTATTGTATCAGCTTATTGCAGTAACATTTGTAAGCTGCACAGACAAAGGCTTTATTCACTGGGAAATTTCAACATCAGGCCTAGCTCAGAACATGAGATGCAGTTGCTTTGCACTGGTCACCATAGGATGAAAATGGACAAAGACTACTGAAGTGCTGCAACCACTGAAGGTTGAAATTCCCACTCTTTCTTCCAAGGCTCTTGATTCCACAATGTTCCATAGAATCACTCCCAATCTGCACAGTGGCATCAAGTAGATTCATATAAAGTAGCTGTGGGATGTTAATTAAAAAAATTTTATGTTGCAGATTGAATTCTACGAAATAAGTATTGGATAAGGTGTAATTTCCTTCAATCAAACACTGGGAGGATCAAATTCTTTAACTTAGGGCCCTACTTTTAAACAAAATCTTATTGGGTTCTGAACGATGTGGGCTATGATGAGATATGTGGCAGAATTTGATGAGAATTCTGGTGAGGCCTATCTCAACATTGGGATCATCTTACTCTATCTGTTATGCTGTACAAAAGCAGCATGGAAAAGATGCTTGCTAGGCAATGGCAAATTGCCAATTGACAGTGTTTAAAGCTTGTTAAAGTCCAATTCACTCTATCAATATTCAGCTTTCTACCTTACTGAACTGGTCAAACAACTTAGATGTCAAGAAAACATGACATGGAATCCAGGGAAGTTACCTAGCAAATTCAGCTTTCCACGTACTTTGAACAACCCCCATTTTGACTCTGGGCAGCAACATCTCGTAGAACATAGAACATAGAATCACTTCAGTGTGGAAAGAGGCCATTTCATTAAAGACTATTTCAGTTTGTCTCATGATATGCAATATATAAAGTAAAGAAGTCCTTCAATCACAGGCGATATATCTGCTTCTTAATCTGCTATTTTAGATTCAGTGATTATGTGTTTGACTCTTCTATGATTAAATAAATAATTTTGACCGTAGTTCCAGTTGCTTAACAAATTTAAATTAAATTGAGGTATGATACATTAATCAACAATGGGGTCACCTAATACTGCAATTACCGAAAGTAAAAGAAGATGTTGGAATACTCAGTACATTATGGCAACATCTATGGAGAGAATGAGTTAATCAGCTCAATCCTACCATGTTTTGGTTAAGTGTCAGTTTCGAGGAATTTCACAGAAGGCTACACTCCATGAGCCCTGGCAATTTTCCTCACACAATCTTCTGCTGCTCACCTCACCGTTATGTAATTGGCCTCCATGATGCCCTCCTTGTTGAATTGTGTAATCGCGGGAGCTGAAACTGTTGTCACTGCTGGGACCTTCAGGTATAGATGCTGCAGGTGCCATATTTAAACCCCATCTGCATAACACTTCAAACAGGGCATACCAGTAATGACCATTTCAAGCTTATTTCGACATGGTATTAGGAGAGGAGATGGCCGAAAAAGGGAAGTTGCCACACTTCTTCACCAACAGCAACATTGAGGTTCTGCTGGATGGAATGATGAAGAGAAGGGTTTTCCTCTTCCCTCAGGACTGCCAGAGGAGACCATGGCACCAGAAACTGCCAGCTTGGTTGATGTTGGCCACCTGGAACAGTGCAGTGTCCATAGTCAAGAGGAATGTGTAGCAATGCTGCAAGAAGTTTCATGATCTGTGCTTTGCAAAGGTAAATACCCTCACTTTCTCGCTGCTAGCTCACACTCACTTTAACTCTGTCACCACATCCACCTCCCCCCAAAGCTAACGGTCTACCACTACCTACTTCATGAAGCCTTTTTGACCTCTCTGCCTTCTACTCGCTCACTTGGGTCATCGCCCATCTACCCTACTCTTGCTCTGTCACTTACAGCACATCCAGCCATTTTCATCCCACTCAACCTCCCACTTTGTCACATTGCAGGAGAAACTAACTTGTAATAGGTCAGAAAGGTCAAAGACTGGCAGCGGAATGGTCAATATTAATCTCCTCAACCCAAAGGAAGAGATGATCCTTGAGTTAACCATAAAGGATTAAGACCACTTATGTGGAGATGTCCAGATCACCAAGCTACCTGCTACTGAGGAAGAGTCATATTGGATGCAACATGATCACTCTGTTTCTCTCTCCACAGATGCTGCCAGAGGTTCTCCAGTATTCTCTGTGTTTGTTTCAGATTTCTAGCATCTGCAGTATTTCATTCTTATTCAAGAATTAAAGATCTGTGATAGAATGAAAGTCAGGAAAAAGTGAATGATGAGTTAGCCCTCCAAGGCCAAAGGGATTGATGATGGAACAAGAGAAGAAATAAAGAAACAAATGATGTGTCCGAGTGAGTGCTTAGCTGACTGATTGAACAACACGTCAAGGAAAGGAAACACAGTGGAACATGGAAATGGTCTGAAATTGTTGAACTCAAACGTTGAGTCCAGAAGATTGCATAGTGACTAACAAAAGATGAAGCACTGCTTTTCTAGTATATTTTGAGACCCATTGGAATGGTAAGCTGAGGACTTGCTCTCATGCACAGGGTACCTGATCCATTTTGTTTCAGGGATTGCATTGTAATGTGCTTGGCTCCTTGCCAGCCCGAAATGTGCTTCTGAGTAGACATCTCATTATTCAGGAGATAAAATAAGAAAGTGAGGCAGGGCAGCTCAATGTGAAGGCTCTGCAGTAGCGCCTTAAAGTGAATGTGTAGAACTGAAGAAAACTTAACTTCAGAGTAGCAGACAATATTGTGGCAAAGCCTACAGCAGTAAGCTTTAGATTTCACAGAATCACAGAATTGTTACAATGCAGAAATACTTATTGCTAATCTACTGCTTTATCCCCAAAATCCTGCTAATTATTTTCTATTTAAATAATCATCTAATGTCCTTTTGAATGCTTCAATTCAGTGTGCCTCCATCACACTCCTAGGTACTGCTTTCGAGACTTGAGCAACTCTGTGTGTAAACGCTTTTTCTCATCTCACATTTGTAAAACAGTTTAAAATTGTGGCCCTTCATTCTTGATCCCTTTTTGAGAGGAACAGCTTCTCCCTATCTATTCTGTCAGGTCTATGATGCTTAAGAAAATGTCTATCAAATTTCCTCTTAGCCTTCTGCTCTCCAAGGAAAAGTCAAAATTTCTGCAAGCTATCGTTTCTCATCCCTGGAACCATTCTTGTCAACCTCTTTTGTACTCTCTATAATGCATTCACATCCTTTCTATGGTGTGGCACCCAGAGCTGTACACGATACTCCAGGTAAGATGTAATTTATATAGGTTCAGCATAATCTCCCTGCTCTTGTACTCTATGTCCCTACTAATGAAACCTAAAATACTGTATGTTTTATCAAACCTGCCTGTCTCTTGACTTGTCTTGCATACTTTAATGACTTTTGCATGGATATACCTAAGTCTCTCTGCTCTGGCACATCATATAGACTAGTACCCTCTCTGTACACTGTCTGTCCATGCTCTTTGTACTAAAATATATCACCTCACTTCTCTGCATTGAACGTCATCTGTCACTTGCCTGACCAGTCAACACACTTGACTACATCCTTTGAAGTTGTACACTGTCCTCACATTTTACACTGCTCACAAGTTTTGTGTCATTTGCCAGCTTTTAAATTATGCCATGCCTTAAAGACAACCACAAGACCTGTCTGCCCAATCTAGTTGACTGAATGTGGTCTATTTGTGAAGTTGATTAAAGACTTATTTTAAAATCCCGTTTAGCTAAAGATGTCATTAGTCAAACACAGTTCAGCTGTTTGTGACAGGTAGGAGCCAAAGTAAGAGATTGTTGTGGAGGTAAAACATAAAACAAAAACATACTCTGCCAAATATGAACACTGGGATTAATAAAACAGTACATCTGGTTAATTACCTTGGCGCTCTATAACCAAGAAAATACTTATGATAACTGATAATCTTCATAATTGGTTGTTTTTGTTATTGAAAATTACAAGTGATTGGGGCTAAATGGAAGGAAATTACTTTAAATGAACCATTGGAATCTGATGTGCAGTACTGGTACCTTTGAACTTGTAATGAAGTGCCTTTGGAAGAAAAATAATTGCTCAAACTCCTCTTTCCAAGCACTTGGCAGAAATACTTTATCAGCTATTTACACCAAATGGTGATTGTTAAAGGCACGTTAGAAAAGTCACATATGCCATTTAGGAAAATATTTTCTACTTAGAAAGTTAAATTTCGATGTGTAGCAGAATCCATACAGATTTATAAAGAAATAGTTTTGTTTGCACCCTGTGGGCTGAATTGTAGACTGAATACTGAAGCTTAAATTGCTGCTGCCAGTTCATACTATCTCCAGGACTTCCCTCTTAGGTTCATGCTCAAAAGGAAATGTCCCTGATCAAATCTAAATAACTTTTATTTCACAAGAACATACACAGCACATAAACATTCAGCATGGAAAATATGCTCAAAATCCTCGGGATCTGCCTGCTGGAATTTAGAGGAGGTGAGTCTCATGAAAATGCTCTCAACCCCTCACTTGGTTGAGCGAGAGTAAAATGCAAGGTGGTTCCTTGCTTTTACAAGGTAATTCTTCTGATATAGCACTTGCATTTGATGTTCTAATGATTTCTTCAGGATTGACATATACAAACCATTGTAAAAAAAGATGTGAATTATGATTTCCTAGCCATCTAGAAGTATTGGTAATTAATGTAAGAAATTGAAACCACAGGTGGAATATTCTCTTCCACGGTGTGGCATGAGCAAAGGTGTGACAATCTGGGGAGAAAAGGCTTGGCAAACTACCTCTTCAACCTTGAATCTTACCATTGAGCAGTGACTACCTTAATTCCATGTATTTGCATCACATTAAAGCCCCAATTTGCCTTATTTATAAACAAAAACAGAAATTGCTGGAAAATCTCAGCAGGTCTGGCAGCATCTGTGGAGAAAATGTAGAGTTAATGTTTCAAGTCCAGTGATGCTTCATCAGAATTGAGGAAAAGCTTAGTGTATGTGCTGACAATGGGGTGGGGGAGGACGGAGGCATAAGTGAGGAGGAGATGGAGCTTAGATGCAGAGAAACAGTTGAGCAGACAAAAGAATGGGCAAAGGTCAGCCTGGGAGAATGAATAACTGCTAATTGGGGCTATTAGTGGCTGACAATGGGTGGTGTGTGAGAGCAGCCCATGGATGAACACAGCAGGCCAAGCAACATCAATCATAGGAGCAGAAAGGCTGACGTTTCGGGCCTAGACCCTTCATCAGAAATGCTTTCTGCTCCTATGATGCTGCTTGCCCTGCTGTGTTCATCCAGCTCTGCACCTTGTTGTCTCGGATTCTCCAGCATCTGCAGTTCCTGCTTTCTCACCCGCAGTCATTTGGTTTATTTGCCTTATTTACATGCCACTTGCAATTCTCCTCTCTTTTCCTGCGAAGCCAGATGTCACAAATTTATGACACGTGATTCCGAGTGGGCACTTGGTGATTAGAGCCTCTTGAATTCCTTGTACGTACCATCATCCAACTGCTTCTTCAGAACAATGTCTCTGCATGCTGTATGGTCACGTTCTGCCTTGACCCTTCATTCACATAAATGGCAAACCACCAGCCTGATCACATCATCATGCCTGCTTTTGAACCAACTCATTCTCCACTTCAGCTCTTCAACACTTTACTTTGGAGATCGGGGACACACTCATCTCATACATCTACACAGGATACATCTTAAGGCTCTTACTTTCTTAGTGCTTGCTCACTCTGTGCTCTCTTGGAGGCTGTCAGCCTTTGTCTACATCACAGTGCTCTATTAGCATACACTCACTGCCTTCAGAACTGAATTTGTGGCTGCTAGCCTCTGTAAGGGTCTTTCTTAGTGCACTGGATCTTTAGTGCTCGATTATACACTGCCAGCCTCTGTGGCTTGTACTGCAGTTTGGTGCAGGGGGTGTCCACCAGGTCCCTGACAATGAAATGGAGAGTGAGCTTTCCTTTCCTCTGGACCATGTGTTCAGTAACAATGGTCGAGTGTCACAGTGTGAGGGATAGTTCTTGGCTTTGCTGTACGTGATATGATGTGCAGCTAGCTTTAAATATGGCGCCTTTGGCGTGAACTCTGGAAGATCTGAACTATGGTGAGCACGCCCTGAGAAAAGTGCCTCAGAACTTGTTTGCATAATTAATGAGGTGAAGAAATTGGCTTGATGGAAGAAGACAGAGGGTCAAGATAGAGGGTTGCTGTTCAGACTGAAGGTCTATGACAAGTGGTGTGCCGCAAGAATCAGTGCTGGGTCCACTGTTGTTCATCATTAATATAAATGATTTGGATGAATATAGGAGGCATGGTTAGCAAGTTTGCAGATGATGGTATGGTGGACAGTGAAAAGGTTATCAGAGTACAACTGGATCTTGATCAACTGGGTAAATAGCCCCAGGAATGGCAGATGGAGTTTAATATAGATAAATGCGTGGTCTTGCATTTTGATAAGACAAACCAGGGCAGGACTTACACAGTTAATGGTAGAGCCCTGGAGAATGATGTCAAACAGAGAGACCTGAGGTTGCAGGTACATAGTTCCTTGAAATTGGTGCTATGAGTAGACAGGGTGGTGAAGAAGGCATTTCGCATGCTTGCCATTGTTGCTCAGAGCATTGAGTTGGGATGTCATGTCGTGGCTGTACAGGACATTGGTAAGGCCACAACTGGAGTATTGCACTGCTATAGGAAGGATGTTATTGAACTGGAAAGGGTGCAGATAAGATGTACCAGGATGTTGCCAGGACTGGAGGGTTTGAGTTATAAGGAGAGGCTGGATAGGCTGGGACGATTTTTCCCTGGAGTATAGGTGGCTGAGATGTGGCCCTATAGAGGTTTATAAAATCATGAGGGGCATGAATATGGTGAGTAGCCAAGGTTGTTTCCCCAGGGTAGGGAGTCCAAAACTAGAGGGCATAGGTTTAAGGTGAGTGCAGAAAGATTTAAAAGGGAATCAAGGGGCAATGTTTTCACACAGAGGTTTATGGCTGCAAGAGGAAGTGGTAGGATTGGATATAATTAAAACATTTAGAAAGACGTTTGGACAAATAATGGATAGGAAATGTTTAGAGGGATATGGGCCAAATGCAGGCAAAAGTGACTAGTTCTGTTTAGGAAACCTGGTTGGCATGGACGAGTTGGGCCGAAGGGTCTGTTTCCGTGCTGTATGAGTCTATGACACTATGACTGTATGACTCTAAGAATAGAGGATTGTGTGAGAAAAGGTTGGTCTGAGTCACAGTGGGCCAGGATCCTGAATCTCACTGGACAAAACTCTTTAGCTGAAAATGGGAAAATTCAATGTCATAAAATTGATTGACACAAGGTAATTGTCATCATTAAATGTAAATAGTGACTGCAAATAAAGTGTCCAAACCAAAGTTGGAGGAGTCATTGAACTGAAAATGAATCAAATCATTGGATCTTTATAAGATGCATTTTTTAATGTTATTTCAATCCCATACCAATCAAAATTAGAATTTCAATTATTCTTGTTACAAACATACAAGAGGGTGAATGGGAAAGGAGATATGGGGTGATTTGAAGTGGAGTATAAACGTTGCTGCAGACTATTCTGTGTTCTAGATTCTATGTAATTTATTTTGATTCTATGTAACATTTAATGATTAGAGGATAGTCATTACTTTTGCAGCAAATAAATTGTTTCTCCTAAGTGAACTATTTTGATGCTTTATCATTCATTTCAATAACTAATTCATTCAGGTTTAATTTCAGCTGGCTAATAATTGACAACATGCAAAAGAGAATTATTCTTTGAATATCTCAGAGAGATCTGTTTACAATTAGGAAACTGAATATTTATAACAAGAACTTGCATTTATGTAGTCCGCTTTACACCTCAGGGTACAAATAAAAAACTTTGCAGCAATTAAATTGTTTTTGAAATGTAGACATTGGTTACGTTGTGGGCAAATAGAGCAGCCAAACTTTTTATTTCCACAAATAATAGTGGGGTGAATGATCAGACAACCTATCTTTGGTCATGATGTTTCAGGTTGAATGTTGGGACCTGAGGGGAGCGCACTGCATTTTTTGAAACAGTGTTTTGGGACATCTTGCATTCCTTAGGAAAAGGAGATACAAGGCTGGATTTTTTTGTGAAGTGGGGATGACTGTTGGAAATTGTAGATGCGTAAGTTAAGGTCCTATTTATGACAGAGCTATGGAGAAGAAGCATGAATCACACAAGCTGGAACGTCAAACTTACTAGGGCCATTTGAACTGAATTCAAAGAGACCTTACTGTGGTTGGTCCAAAGGCCTTAACCAACAGTGTGGGAGTCACAAATTGATAGAAGTAAACACACTTAAAGAGCAGAGAAAGTCTAATTGTCATGATCTGAAATTTTAAAAAATTCCTTGTGCTTTAAATATGAAACAAAGTGGGCTGCAGCTATCAGTGACAGTTTTAAAAAAAGCTCTCTGCTGGACTACTGTAATTGATCACTCATTGGTAACTGATAGGTTAAAAAAGAAAATTACCGCCTGTTTGAGCAGTTTCAATAGAAGTAATTGATGACATTTTCCAAGGGCTGTATTGATGTCGTTATGAATACTTGATTGAGTGTAGGAAGTTGCAATTATGATGCAGGGAGGTCTAAGTTCAGAGTGGGCAATTTCCTGACTTGAGGTACCCATTGCAATAGTGGAAATCTAGCCCCTTTAAAAATCTTGAGGCTGGATGTTACATGCTCCTGCTGTGTGTGGATTGCGTGGAGCAACATGTAATATAGGGAGGGTGGCTCACCCACCATTGTCCCACTCATAGCCCAGCTCAACTTCATGATGCCGAATTTGGAAGCTTACTCACCATATATAACTGAACAATTAAGGGCCAATTGAGATTGTTAAAACTGATTGTCACGAATATTACACTGCCCATCCTATAATAATGTTGATATGAGCAGCTGAATGGGTGTGGAATTCACATATTTTCTTCAAAATGTTTAAAAAGGAGGTTTAAAATGATAGGGGAGAACGTGGTACCCTTTTCCCTTCAGCGGCACCCTTCAACCAGAGAGCACATCTCTAACCTGCATGTCCTTTAAAAGCCGCTCCCACTGACCTCACCCCTAACACATACTCTTCAGAGTTACAAGATGAACCAGAGCTCAAAGCCCCTCGACCTACCTGGATCTGGGATCCATGAGGCCTCCTGCAGAGGCCTGCTCCTAGTCAGCAGCATCCACACTGGTGGTACCTCCGACAAACCAGAATTGGGAATTATTTTAACTTGGAAACTTTATGCTGTTAATTATTGTTGCGTGAAGGTCACAATACAAAACATACTTAAGAAATTTGGCTTGCAACTTGTGGCAATTGCGGGTAGAATGTAATACCTTGCCCTGGGTGTACTCGGACACAGGGGCATTTAGTCAGGTGGAAGGGTGCCTTTCCACTTTTGCTTTGATTAAGTCCATGTAAGGAAACCCATGGATCACCTTCTCAGACACCACTAATTAGGACATTTGGGTGAAGAATTATCTGCAGCCCATATTAACGCAGCAGTGGGCAGGAAGTTCACAATATGGAGAACGCAGCAAGGAAACCTTTATAGGCTTGATTGAAGGCTTCTGAATGGGCAGGGGTCCCTCATGCAAACAGACTTTATTGCATGATTGAGGGACCTGGCATCAGAGAGGTTGGGGCTGGGGAAGTCTCTCCGCAATCCCCTGTCCTGCTACCATCACCCCACAACCTCCTCCCCACCATTACTCACTTGTGACTTATGATCCAACGATGATAGGCGATCTCCCCAGTGGTTCTGCCATTCAGTAGAGATGATAGCCTCTGATTGGCTGATAGCTTTCAGTGGGCTTTTACCTCTGCCTGCAAGGCCCTTGATCTCAGGGAAGCCCACCATTGTCCAGTAACACGTAGTGTGGCTGGCTTTCCCTGTAAGAGGTGACAAACAGCTCCCACCGGCTTTCCATCCAATGGATGAGATCTCCATTGCCTCCATTTCATACCACCCTTTTTGTGCATTTAGCCATATTTAAGAAATATAAAATATACAATGCAGCAAACGGGAGAAAAAATGTGAAGCCTACAGAGGGAACAGAAAGAGATGACAGAAAGCCACTTTCAAAATGTTGGATTTTAATGAGACTTTTAAATATGAGGAACAAATAAAGTGACGAGAGTTTTACACTGGCTATTTGAAAGAATACTGAGCATAGTGGTAAGATAAACACAGTAACTACAGAGAGAGGAATGTTTTGTGCTGACTTTGTGGAAGTATTGAATTAACAGGGATTTATTTTATTGGATTTAATTACATCTAATGTTTCAATGATGTGGTAGTGCTCAGGGGACTATGAATGTCAATCTTTCATCTAGATAATTTATAATGCTGTATATGGTTGCTATAATGAGATTTCATTGATTGTATCTGATTATATTACTTTGCACATTGTGAGGGATGTATTAAAGGTATATCATTGTAAAAACATATTGGTCTCCTTTATGCACACAAACCCTTTACACTGCATTCTTGCTTTGAGAAAAAGCGGCTACAAAATATACAGGTTCAAAGAATTTTTACAGTGCAGGAAGAGGCCTTTCAGCCCATCATGGCTGCACAAGTTCTCAAAATTAGCAATGTTCTTAGTGCCTTCTCCTATCTTCTCCCTGTAACACTGCACACACTTCCTTTTCAGCTAAGTCTACTTTCCTTTTTAATACTTTGATTGCAGCTACCTCCACCAACTATCAGATTGTGAATTTCACACTTAACAACTGTCATGCTGATTTTATTTCTTTTACCAATTACTTTAAGTCTGTGTTCTTAGGTTCCCGATCTTCTCATGAACATAGAACACATAAATGTATGGCACAGGAATGGGCCCTTCAGCCCACCATATTGTGCCAAACATGACACCAAATTAAACTAATCCCTTCTGCCTGCCCTTGGTCCATGTCCCTCCATTTCTTGCATATTCATGTGCTTTTTAAAAGTCCCTTAAATGCCCCTACTGTATCTGCCTCTGGCAGCGCGTTCCACACTCCTACCACTCTATGTATAAAACTTGAGCCATACGTCTGCTTTGAACATTTTCCCTTTCACCTTAAATGCATTCCCCCTATTATTAAGCATTTCAACTCTGGGAAAAAGATTCTGACCATTAACCCTATCTATGCATCTCATAATTTTATAGAATTCTATCAAGTTTCCCCTCAGCATCCGTTGCTACAGAGAAGACAACCTGAGATTTTCTAGCCTCTCCTTATAGCTCATACCCTTGAATCCAGGTAGCATCCTGGTAAACCTCTTCTGAACCCTCTCCAAAGCCTCCACTTCCTTCCTGTAATGCGGTGAACAGAATTGAAAACAATATTCTAAGTATGGCCTAACCGAAGTCTTATAAAGCTGCAACATGACATCTGGACTCTTGTACTCAATTCCCTGACCAATAAGGGCAAGAATGCCATACGCCTTCTTTACCACCTTACCTATGTGTGTGACCACTTTCAGAGAGCTATGGACTTGAATCCCAAGATACCTCTGTACATCAATGCTGTTCTGGCTCCTGCTATTAACTGTATACTTTTCCTTAACATTTTGATCCCCCAAAGTGCAGTACCTCATACTTACCTGAATTAAACTCCACCTGCCACTTCTTTGCCCATATCTGCAACTGATCTATAACCCACTGTATCCTTTGACAACCTTCTACACTATCCACAACTCTACCGATCTTTGTATCATCTGTCAACTTACTAACCCGCACCCCCCTACATTTTCATCCAAGTCATTTATATATATCACAAACAGCAGAGATCCCAGCATGAATCCAATGGAACACCACTAATCATGGGCCTCCAGCCAAAAAAAAACTACACTTCTACCACTACCCTCTGCCTTCTGTGGGCAAGCCAATTCTGAATCCATTCGGCCAAGTCACTGTGGATCCCATGCATCTTAATCTTCTAGATGAGCCTATCATGATGGACCTTGTCGATGAGTGTGATTTGTTTCCACCTGTCTATTGTCTATTGACCCTTCATGGTCTTAACTACTTCTATCAAATCTTCTCTCTGCCTTCTTTTCTCCAAGAAATATAACCTAACTTCTCCAACCTATCTTTGTAACTGAAGTCCCTCAACCTTGTAACCATTCTTGTAAATCTTTTCTACTCTCTTGCCAATGCCTTTACATCCTTACTAAAGTGTATCTTCCAAACTGGATGTAATAATCAAGGTGAGGGAAAATTAGTGTTTTTTACAACTTCAACATGACACTCTTGCTCTTGTACTCAATATCACTATACATAAAGCAAAGGATACTGTATGCTTTATGAACTGCTCTCTGAACTTGTCTTGCCACCTTCAATGACTTATGCACATATTCACTCAGGTCCCTCTACTCCTGCATCCTATTTACAGTTGTATCCTTTCTTTTATATTGTCTCTCTATATTCCTTCTAGCAAAATTAATCATTTCACATTTCTCCACATTAGACTTCATCCGCCACCTTTTCGCACATTCCATGCATTTATCTATTGCCCTTTGAAGTCCCATACTATTAACCTGATAGTTTACAACGCTTCCATATTTTGTAACATCCACAAGCTTTGAAATTCTTCCTTGTTCACCGAAGTCCAGGACATTAATATACAGCAGGAAATGCTCCCTGGGGAACTGCATTACAAGCGTTCCTCCATTTCTTTCCGTTTCCTGTCATGCAGCCGATTGTTTATCCATGCTGATATCTTCCTTTTATTCCACGAGCTTTAACTTTGGTCATAAATCAATTGTGTGGCACTGTATTAAGTGGAAGTCCATGTACATCATATCAACAGTATTACCCTCATAAACACTGTCTGTTGGTTGATTAAAATACTCCAGCAAGTTTGGTAAATTTTATTTTCCTTAAGGAAACCCCATCTGACTTTCCATAATTATGTTATCTGTCCATTTGAATATTAATTTTCTCCTGGATTGTTGATTCTAGAAGTTTCACCAAAGTTAAACTGACTAGCTTCTAGTTTGCATTTCTGAAGAAGGGTCTAGACCCGAAACGTCAGCTTTCCTGCTCCTCTGATGCTGCTTGGCCTGCTGTGTTCATCCAGCTCTACACCTTGTTATATTAGCTTCTAGTTGATTGGCTTTGCTTCACGTTGTTTTTTGAACAAAGGTGTAAAATTTGCAATTTTCCAGTCCTCTGCACTATACTGAGTCTACCAAAGATTGAATGTATATGGTCGGTGCCTCTGCAATTTCCACTCCCGCTTCTATCAGTATCCTTGGATGCATCTCTGGTCATGTTGTTTTTATCAAATATTATGCACAGACAAGCTATCCAATAACTCCCCCTTATTAATTTCAAACCATTCTTGTCTGAATGATCTCCTCATTGGCAATAGTCTGGGTAGCATTGTCTGCCTTGTTAAAGAGAGATGCAAAGTATTAATTTAATACCTCAACTGTATTCACTGTGTCCATGAGTAAATCTCCAATTTGGTCTTTAGTTGTTCACATTTTACTATTTATATGCCTATAGAAGGCTTCTTTCTGTTTCTTTCTACATTAGCTGCCAATGTCTTTTATACCCCCTTTCTGCTTCTCTTATTTCTTCTCTTATTCTGCACCTCCCCTCTGAACCTTCTATATTTGGCCTGGTTCTCAATTGTTTTCTACCTGGCATCTAACGTAGGCACAATTTTTCTAACTTGTCTTAATTTCCAAATAATTTGTTATCCAGGGAGCTCTGACTGTATTTGTTAGACCTTGTTCACAGGTTATCCTGGCAATATTTGACTCCGATTTATTTAGATTAAATTTTATCCAAATTGAAGTTGGCTTTTCCCCCAGTTAATTACTTTTACTCTGGATTTTTCTTTGTTCTTTTTCATAGTCAGCATAAAACTGTCGATTTTCACTGTACCCTAAATATTTTCTTACTGACACTAAATCCTATTGGCCCACCTTATTCCCATGAACTAGCTATAGCAGTTCTCTTTTCTCATTGGACTAGAAACATTGCTGTAGAATTTTTTCCAGAGCACAGTTTAGGAAATGTTGTCCTGTACGCTGCGATTATTTCAGTTTATATTTAGATAATTAAACCATACAATTATAAGTACTTGAAAGTTTTTGCGTCTTCCTGTAATTTCTTCATGACATTTTTTTCTGTATCCCTTCTGATATTCAGTGCCTTTTAGATTACAACAGAAAGTCTAATTGCTCCGTGTTGATCCTTAGCTCCTGCCAAATCAGTTCTGTCCTTGACCTTTCTGGAACTTTGTCTTATTCCAGTTTGTAAGACTACTGCTAGGTGGAGCACTGTGGGTACCTGTGCAAAATCAGAGTGTGGATTTTAAAATCACACCCAGCAACAATGCACTGTGTACAACAAATCGATAGCAAGAAGTAACATAGAATTGGATGGTGTAGAATCTGTGTTGTTAGAACAGAGGAACTGCAAAGAAAAAAGACCCTGTTGGGAGTTGTGTACAGACCTCCCAGCAGTAGTCAGAATGTGGGGAAGAAAATAAATCAGGAGATATAAAAGGCATGTAAGAAAGGCACTGATACAATAATTGAGGTGGACTTCAAAATGCAAGTGGACTGGGTGAATCATGTTGGTAGCAGATCTCAAAGAAAGGAGTCCACAGAATATTTACGAGATTGTTTTTTGGAGCAACTTGTGGTAGAGCCCACTAGGGAATGAGCAATTCAAGATTTATTGATCTATAATGAGGCAGACTTGATTAGGGAGCTTATGGTTAAGTAACCCCAAGGAGTGGTGACAGTAATATGATAGAATTCACCCTGCTGTTTGAGAGGGAGAACCTGGTATCAGATGTATTGGCATTACAATGGAAAAAAAGTAACTACAAGGATGTTTGGGAGAAACTGGCCCAAGTTGATTGGAAGGGGAGCTGGACAGTGAAGGTGGCGGAGAAGCACTGGCAGGAGTTTCTGGGGTAGTTCAAGAGGCACAGCAGAAATTCATCTCAAGGAAGAAGAAACATACTAAAGTGAGGAGGAGGTAACCGTTGCTGACCGGGGAAGTCAGGGAGAGCATATAAACAAAAGAAAAAGCATACAATGTGTTGAAGATTAGTGGGAAACCAAAGGATTGAGAAGATTTTAAACACCAGCGGAGAGCAACTGAGAAAAGTAATAACAAGGGAGAAATATGAGAATAAGTTACTCAGCATTATAATAGAAGATTGCAAGACCTTTTTTTAGATATATAAAAGGTCAGAGGGAGGCAAGATTGGGCCACTGGAAAATGAGGCTAGAGAAATAGTGTAACAAAGAAATGGCAGAGGAACTGAACAGGTTCTTTGCATCAGCCTTCACAGAGGAAGACACCTGTAGCATGCCAGAAGGGTCAGGAGGTAGAGGTGAGTTTCATGACCATCACTAAGGAGAAGATGCTGGGGAAGCTGAAAGCTTTGAAGGTAGATAAAGCACCCGGACCAGATGGACTACATCCCAGTGGTCTGAAGGGGATAACTATGGAGATTGTGGAGGCATCGTTGGTGATCTTTTAGGAATCACTGGAGTCAGGGAGGGTCCCACTGGACTGGAAAATGGCTAATGTAACATCCTTGACTGAGAAGGAAAGGAGTTGGAAGACAGGAAACTATGGGCCAATTAGTCTGACCTCAGTCATTGCTAAAATTTTAGAGTCAGTTATTAAGGATGAGATTGTGGAAGTGCATGTTAAAATAGGGCTGAGTTAGCATGGCTTTGTCAAGGGAAGGTTATTTCTGACAAATCTGTTAGAATATTTGAGGAGGTAATGAGCCAGTGAATGTGATCTTTTTGGATTTCCAGAAGGTCTTTGACAAGGTGTGCACAGGAGGCTGCTATAAAAGATGACATGGTGTTAGGGGCAAGGTACTGGCATGAATAGAGGATTGGTTGACTGGCAAAAGGTAGAGAGTAAGGGTAAAGGGGTCTTTTCCAGGATGGCAGCTAGTGATTAGTGGAGTCCCACAGAGGTCCATGTTGGGACCACAACTATTCAAATTATACATTAATGATCAGGACGAAGGATCTGAGAGCATTTTTGCTAAGTTTGCAGGTGACACAAAGATAGGTGAAGGGTCAGGCAGCATTGAGGAGGCAGGGAGGCTGCAGAAGGACTTGGACAAGTTAGGAGATTGGTCAAAGAAGTGGCAGATGGAATACAATGTGGGAAAGTGTGAAGTTATGCACTTGGGTAGCAAGAATAGAGGCGTAGACTATTTTCTAAATGATGTGATGATACTATGGCTTTTATGAAGACAGGTTGAGACAGAGGGGATGAGCAGTCTGCTTCAAGCCAATAAAATAAACAGCTTGTGAGGCCTTGGGTTTTTTTTTAAAGTCAGAACAATAGAAGCAGCCTGAATTGGTGGGACCAAGGTTCAACAGAACCAGGATTTTAGTTTAACTTTCAGCAGCTGTTGGGGTTTGGAAGCTGCTATGCATGCCTCCCTGCTACAGCAAAACGCTTGAGTTCTCCCTCTCTCTCAATGTTTTTCTCTATATATTCTTTCCTCCAGGACTGGAGAATTGCATATGAGGCAATCTATTTTCCTGAATTTGTTTTTGCCAAGGGTGTGTTTGTGTGATGTTACTATATTTGAACAGTTGCTGTTTAGTAGTGAAATAATCTACCATTCTGTTAAATTTTCCAATAGAGTTGTTATTCCAATCATTATTTCATTGGTTTGTAATTTAAATATAGCATATGAATAAAGTGTGTTTTTGTTTCAAACCTGGTAGTGTGACCAATTGAATTGCATCCAGAATACAATACCTGGCATTTGCCTTTAAAATAAGATAAAGTTTGAGTCCAGATTATCTCCTTGACATGTTTTGAGGGGGTTTGGTCTAGTCCATAACAATGGGTAAAGACTTTGGAAATCTGAAGCAAAAAAGGACTTGGGAGTCCTAGTTCAGGATTCTCTTAAAATTAACATACAGATTCAGTTGGCAGTTTGGAAGGCAAATGCAATGTTAGCATTCATTTCAAGTCGGCTAGAATACAAGAGAAGAGATATACTTCTGAGGCTGTATAAGTCTCTGGTCAGACTGCATTTGGAATATTGTGAGCAGGATAGGACCTGGTATGTAAGGAATGATGTGTTGGCCTTGCAGGTGGTCCAGAGGAGGTTTACAAGAATGATCCCAGGGATGAAGGGCTTGCCATATGAGGAGTAATTGATGACTCTGGGTCTGTACATCAATAGAGTTTAAAAGGATGGGGAGGAGTGGGGTAAATCTCATTGAAACTTCCAGAATACTGAGAGGCCTGGATAGAGCAGAAATGGAGAAGATGTTTCCCCTAGTAGGAGAGACTGGGACCAGGAACTGCGTCAGAGTGAAGGGATGACCCTTTAAAACTGAGATGAGGAGGACTTTGTTCAACCAAAGAGTATTGAATCTGTGGAACCCATTGCTGCAGAGGGCTGTGAAGGCCAAGTCATTGAATGTAACTAAGACAGAGATAGATACATTCTTGATTAGTAAGGGGACCAAGAGTTATAGGGAGAAGGCAGGAGAATGGGTTTGAGAAGTCTATCAGCCATATCGAATTGTGGAGCAGATTCACTGGGCCGAATGGCCTAATTTTGCTCCAGTATCTTATGGTCTTACGATAAATTTAAATAAGGGCCAAAGAAATGAAAGTGCATTTGGGAAGAACCCTTGAGAGGAGTCTTCCAATTAACTGACTGTATTTGGAATTTAATACAGATGATTTTCCCTGTGTTTTAATAGACCCTTTGTACTTAATGGCCTTTTGCCCAACTCTGCTGACCCTTAAGGGGCTATTCTTTTCATTCCGTACTCATATAACCATTCTCAGCACTTTCCTTTTAGTTTTCTTGTAGAAGGCTATTTAGGTTTTAGAGATAAAATGAAACAACAATGCAATTTATTGAAGAATTGCCTCAATGGCAATAATAGCAATAGATGTTTGCATCATTACAGTAGAAAAACAAAGCATTTCACCAAGGTGTGATGAGACAAAATGTTCAACTTTGAGCTGACTAAACTAGTAAGAAATGAGCAAAATGAAAACTGAACAATGTTACAGCACAGAACCTGGTATTCAGCTCATTAAGACTTATTGTCTGCAGAATACAATTGGTTTAACCTCAGTGTCTTGCTTGTTCCCAGAATCTACAACATTCTTCTTCTAGCAACTATTTATTTTTTCCTTTAAATAATCTAAGGACTATTTTGGTACAATCATGTAAATAATTTTTTCTAATCTCTGTTTCAATTTTGATCATTTTAAATATCCCTTTCCACTTCCACTGACAAATAGGAAGGATCTGTCTTTAGTTATCCTGTTACAGCCCCTCATCAGGTTGTAGACCTTGAGCTAGTCACTCCTTAATCATTTCACTTATTGTGGAAAGGATTCCTACTTCTTAAGCCTGTTTTCAGATTTGCAACTCCTTATCTCTGTTACAGTTCTGCTATCCTACACTATATCTTGTCCATGTTTTTACATTTGTTTTTATAATCAGGTGTCTAAAATGAAATAGATTCCTCCCAATTAAAGTCATGTAAAAATAAACTATTATCCATTCACAACCTAAAATTCCTCAATGCGAACTGAAGGGTTTCATTTGTATTTATATACTGCTACCTTTTTAAAAGGTGTTTGTTTGCACAAAAGCGTCTTGCACTTTTGGCACAAATTAAAATGTTACTCTTTAACATCTATTTCCTCTCTCAGTGTGTACTTTGCATTCCTTGATATTGAGTTACACTTGAAGCTATAAGGCCTACTTCTGGATGTCACATTTCCTTTAAGAATTCGCAGTGTTACATTTCTGAATAGCTTGTAATTGGCTAAAACATTAATTGACTTTCTGCTGTGCTGCTTGGAATGAGGTAGAACACATGTTGTTATTCCACAATTGTGGGGAGTGTTGTCAACAAAGCATTATTATAATTTAGTTTTGTTTTATTAAACATCAAAATGAAGAATCTGATTTGTACTTTATTGATAGAAAAACAGATATTATTATTGACAGAAAAAATACTTACATATGTTCCAAAGACATCCCTCTGTTTGCTATTTTAACCCATTCAACTTATGCCTAATTTAAAAAGACTTTTGCTTCTTCCATCATAGAAAAATTTATGTAAAGATATTAAATGTTTGAACATTAACAGAACTAAATCATTTCCAGTCTTTCTCCCTAAGTTTATCTTTTAGATTTTTTTATAGCAAACAACTTTTAAAACACTATGAACTTAAATAATTTTAGTAATGCAGAGATGTATTTCCTCATGATTTTCTCTGGAAAGGTTCCTATCCAGTTTAGCAATAGATTTTAGTACATCTGATTCGCAACTGGTTTTCCACCCATTAAAATTAACAGACTATGCACTCTCGTCATGTGAACATATGTGTTACAAATTCTGATTTGTAACATAATTACTCGTGTAAATTCTCACAGCAGGGCAATAACTTGTACTTTCTTTATACTTGTGAATTACTTCAATTTTAAGGTGTGTTTTGTGATAGCTTGGCAGTTTACAAAGGTTAAATTTTATCAATTTCCTTCAGCTTAATATTTGCAAATTTGATGATCAAATGGATCCAGTTACAAAAAGTATGAAATTATACAATACAATATATTGCAGCACAGGAACAGGCCCTTCAGCCCACCAAGACCATGCTGAGAATTATGGAGCAGTTGATGTGTCATGATGTTGTGAAATAATGTTTCACATTAAAATTGCCCCAAAATACCTCAGAGAATAATAATTTTTGTAGCATCTACTTGCTACATATTATATTCATTGCATGGGGTGTTGTGTCATCATTATTTCACAGAATCCCTATAGTGTGGAAAAAGGCCCTTCGGCCCAACAATTCCACACTGACCCTCTGTTTTGTTGTAAGGGGGAGACGATGGCCTAGTGGTCTTATTGCTGGACTGTTAATCCAGAGACCCAGATAATGTCCTGGGAACCTGGGTTCAAATCCTGCCTTGGCAGATGGTGGAATTTGAATTCAATAAAATATCTGGAATTAAGAATCTGATGATGACCATGATTCCATTGTTGATGGAAAAATCCATCTGGTTCGCTAAAGTCCTTTACGGAAGGAAACTGCTGGTCTGACCTACATGTGACTCCAGACCCACAGCTTGACTCTGAACTGCCCTCTGGGCAATTAGGGATGGGCAATGAATGCTGCCTAGCCAGCGATGCCCACATCACATTAATGAATAAAAAAAACATTGAAATTACCTTGCTTTGATGGGAAAAGCCCATTATAATGCCTGCAGTTGTAGTTATGCCAATGGGTAGCAGACTTTTAATGTTAGCTATGTCACCCTTTGACAGTTGTGGATTCATGTGTGTTTGCACATACAGACCAGAATCTCACCACATCCGATTGTGCCCCTGGAATTGAAGGCAGGCACTGAGCTCACGTGAATGGACAGCAGGACACTAAGTGGTGACTGCTGGGATTAGATAACTGCTGGCCCCTCAAAACATTGAGCCAAATCTCAGGGCTGATGGACTGACAGCCTCAGCAGAAGCATTGATTGGAGTGACTGTGCTGAGGTTGCAGAAGGAAGAAAATGTTTTCTCCATATTGAGGCACCTTCGAAACTCAGGTAAGCTTCTTTTTTCATGTTTTCTGGGGATTGGCAGGCAGGTCCTTGCAATCAGGTGATGAATCGTCCAGTAGCAGCCCTTTCCACCAGATGATCCCCTTCTTGTTCCCTGAAAGGCCTGGACAGGAAGCTCCCCTAACTCCCTATTCCGTCTCAGTTACCCACTGGGAGGCCACTTCCATATGCTTGTTGAGTGTTGGGACCTGTCCAGACACCAAAGTGCTGGTGGCTGGTGGGAAGGTAATTAGTCATTTTAGTTGTCTATCTGCCTCTGGTGGGAAATTGGTCATGCTGCTATTGGTGCTGCCATTCAGAATGTTCCAGGCAGAAGGAAGATGGCGGGCCCACTTCCTATCGTCTTCTGTGCCATTTTACAAGGTTTTCTGCAGCCTATCTCAAGATGGTTAGGAATATTGAGCTTACTATGAGTTGCACTGTCCTGACAGCCCATTTCCACATACCCAACACCGTGTGGCTACTCACAACATTGAACTTTGTCTCTATCTGCCCTCCTTGCCTTGGGATTTGACAATACACATTAATGATGCCCACCTGGTCTTCTGTGATCTCCTTGTGGAGGCCACACAACCAATAAACCATAACCTACTGTGACCTCCGATGCTGCTGCACCCATCCCCATTATATTTTGTGACTCTCTCCCATCACCATTCATATCCTCACCTGAACACATGTCTCTGTTTCACCCTCCAGCCGTGACTGCCCCACCTGGCAGTGATCCACTTTTGCCCTGACAGATCCTGCTTGCACCCAATTCAATGATTAACACACAGACCCCCAGGACTGCATACGGCCCAGACCTCTAACCAACTTTGACTAGCAGTCCATGGACATGACTGGCCAAACTCTTGATTGCCGTTTTTGCAGGTCCTTGGCTGATGCTATAGGATTCCTCTGACTGCTGGTACTAGCTTTACAGGGCTGACTGTTGACCACTTCCTGGACTGCTGTTGGACATATACCTTGACCCTATCTGGCCCATTTGAATGACTGACTATGGCCAAATCCTAGTACTGTGGACAGGGTATACCATTGACTGCTGGTAGAGGCATTTCCTGGCCAACAGCATCCTTCCTCAAAATGACTGAGAACTAGCCCTCACCCTCTTTCCAACATGGTCATTTGGTTGAATAAACATGCATTGTGCAGACTGCTGGCACATGCTTTAAGTGTCAGATTGATATCTCAGTGTGCCATACAAGGAGAGCCCTCCTCCTTCTCCAAACAGATGCCCGCTGACAAACAGACAGACAATGTGCTTGTGCAAAAGAACACCGCAATACAGCACAGTACTGGTAGCCTTTAGGGTCTGGCTGAAGCACCAGCGAGTGGCAAGGCATGGATTCTGTGAACATGTTGGCGGATGTAAAGCAAGTGAACACTCAGAGAGCAAGAAAGCAGCCCTGAGATGCAGCCCAGGCCAATGAGTGAGCCAGGTGACTGTGGTGCACACAAAGTGACCTGGTTGCAGCCTTTCAATACAGATCTGGGATTCCTAAGCGTCCTGTAAGCCTATTGGACATGTGGTGACGATACTGTTCGGTTGGAAATTCCAGGATTTAAACCAAACAATGATGAAGAAAAATGATATATATTCCAAAGTCAGGATGAACTGTGATTTGGGGAAGAAATTTCATGTGATATTGTTGCCCTAGCATCCCTGACCTTCTCGGTGGTTGAGGCCTAATGGTTAGATAGAGCCATGGGAGAAATGTTAGTGAGTTACTATAGTGCATCTTGTTGATAGTACATACTCTAGTCACAGCGCATCAGAGCTGCAGAGAGTTTTGGTATACGGGTGGTGGATATGTGATGTCAACCATGTGGGTTGCTTCGTTCAGGATTGGATTAAGTTTTTTGAGTATTGTTGGGTCAGTTAGTTCAGTTGGCTAGACAGTTGGTTTATGATTCAGTATAAAGCCAACAATGTGGGTTCAATTCCCCCATCAGCTAAAGTTACCACGCAGATTCTCCTTCTCAACCTCTCCCCTCGTCTGAGGTTAAATCACCACTAGTTTATCTCTCTCTGTTGAGAGAGAAGCCCTATAGTCTGGTGAAACTGGTGACTTTGTTGGATGTTCACTTATCCAGCCATTTGGAGAGTATTCTATCACACTCCTCACTAGGCACTTATAAACAGTGGATAGCCAGGAGGTGACTACTTGTTGCAGAATACCAGAATGGGGAGATGGCAAGGGGAGAAGAAAGCTGGAGATGTATTTTTATACCACTCTAGTTTTTGCATGGGACTTAGCTCCTAATGTTCTTCTATCTTGCACAGGCCTGCTTAAAATTATATATGCTGTTAATGGCATCAGTCTTGCATGTATTTCCATGTGAGGTTCAGGTTTTGAGGCCTTGCACATCACCTTTTCACTAAGCCTTGGTACCACGTTACATCTGCTCATGGCTGATCTACATTACCTCTGCTTCTTGATTCAACCATAAAGTTACTTATCCCAGAACAGGAAGTATAAGAGATAATGTTGCATTCCTTCATCCCAATACCTTGCTGCTCTTTCACCCTTTCCCAGTATTTTCAAAGATGCTTCCACCTTTTCTAGTTTTATTTTGTGTAAATCAAATGCATATCGTACAGTGATCACAGTTGACTTGTGCCTCCTCTCTCAGATTTTGTTTTTGCTTTGATTTTAACTCTCACTCCTCTCACAACTAGCCTCTCTTTTTCCTCCAACTTCTCCCTCCTGTTTCTCCCTTCCAGTTTTCAACTGAAATGTGAAATAGCTGCCACAGACTGCACACAAAGTCATTTATTGCAAAAGTCAGGGTCACATGAAAGCAGCAAGTCAGTCACTACAATTACATTACTCCAAAGATCCCTCCTTCATTGAGAGAAAGCAAAATGATGATGCACTTGATTTAGGAAAGCCCAGTTAACTAAAACCCAGTAATACTTGGAAATCAAAGTAGTGGTCATACTGGAACACTGTTCTGAAGTATACCAGGCAAGTTGGACCACTATACCTCATTCACAAATTTTACTGGCTTTTGCTTCTGTGTTGCAGTTACACACTAGCCAAGTTACCAAATACATGATTACAAAGTAAACAATCACTCAGTAATATATAATCTTGTCTGTTTCACTTCCATCAGTCTGTACACACACATTGCATACATAGGCTTTAAATTGTCCCGGAAACGCAGTGGTCTCTGTGTGCATTGTTATTGGCTGTTGATCTGGTATCTGCACATTCCTAATATAATAGTCCTTTACCAGGAAGCGTTGCTCCCGTGGCGTGTGCTGTTACCAAGCGTAAGACCATAAGATAGAGGAGCAGAATTAGGCCATTCAGCTCATAGAGTCTGCTCCACCATTTGGTCATTGTTGACATGTTTCTCAATCCCATTCTGCTGTCTTCTCCCTGTAACCCTCGATCCCCTTAATAATGAAGAACAAATCTATCTCTGTTTTAAATACACTCAATGACTTGTCTCCGGACCCTTCTTTGGCAATGAGTTCCATAGATTCATAACCCTCTGGCTGAAGAAATTCCTCCTCATTGCAGTTCTAAGGTGTCATCCTTTCACTCTGATGCTGTGCCCTTGAGTCCTAGTTTCTGCTACTAATGAAAACATCCTCTCTACATCCACTCTATCCAAGCCTCTCAGTATTCCCTAGGTTTAAATTAGATCCATCCACAACCTTCTGAGCTCCAGACCCAGAGTCTTAAACTGCTGCTCATATGACAAGCACTTCATCACTGGGGTCATTCTTGTAAACCTCCTCTGGACGTTCTCCAAGGACAGCACATCCTTCCTTCGATAATGTGCCCTAAACTGCTCACAATATTCCAAATGCGGTATGACCAGAACTTTACACAGCCTCAGCCTCAGCCTGCTCTTCCATTTCTAGCCCTCGCAAAATGAATGCTAACACTGCATTTGCCTTCATAACTGCCAACTAAACCAGCAATATTCTTTGTAAACCTTTTTGAACCTTCTCCAGCCTAATAATATCCTTCCTAAAACAGGGTGACCAGAGCTGGACACAGTACTTCAGAAGATGCCTCACCAACATCCTATAGAACTTCAACATGACGTCCCAACTCCTATACTCAAAGATCTGAGCAATGAAGGCAAGTTGGCTAAACACCTTGTCTAAACCCAGTTGCAAGTAAGATTGTCTCAAGTCCAGCTTCGTGAAGTATAATCCTCTTGCCAGCTTTGTATATAAATCCTCTTTCGAAGGGATTGGGTATTTATCTAGCTGTGAAAAGCAGTTTACTGTTTACTTAAAGTCTCCTCAAAGGCAAACCAATCATTGAGCTTCAAAATCTGTATGATCAGTGCTGCGCATTCCAGGAATTGCACTGGTTTGATCATTCCTTCATTTTCCAGCCTTCTGATTTCTGCTTTTACTTTTGCCACAGGGCAAATGGCACTAGCCGAGCCATGTAGAATCATGGGATTGCTGGCGAGTCCACATGAAAGGTGGCCTTGGCTCCTCTGATCATCCCCGTACCTTCCTGGAAGACTTCTGGGTATTTAGTTAGGACTTCACTCAGGCAGTCATTTACTCATTGAAAAATGTTCAGCCAATCTAGGTGAATCTCTCGCAATCAATTTCACCCATCAAGCTTGGGCCCAAGCCTTTCACTACAATCATGGTAACTAAACAAGCTACTTCTCAAAAGAGACAACAAGGTATAGAACTGGATGAACACAGCAGGCCAAGCAGCATCAGAAGAGCAGGAAAGCTGATGTTTCGGGTCTAGACCCTTCTTCAGAAATGGGGGAGGGGAAGGGGATTCTGAAATAAATAGGGTGAAAGGGGGAGGCGGACAGAAGATGGATAAAGGAGCAGATAGGTGGAGAGGAGACAGACAGGTCAAGGAGGTGGGGTTGGAGCCAGTAAAGGTGAGTGTAGGTGGGGGGGTTAGGGAAGGGATAGGTCGGTCCAGGGAGGACGGACAGGTCAAGGAGGCGGGATGAGGCTAGTAGGTAGAAAATGGGGTGGGGCTTGAGGTCGGAGGAGTGGATAGGTGGGAGGACAGGTTAGGGAGGCGGGTACGAGCTGAGCTGGTTTTGGGATGCAGTCGGGGGAGGGGAGATTTTGAAGCTTCTGAAGTCCACATTGATACCATTGGGCTGCAGGGTTCCAAACGGAATATGAGGTGCTGTTCCTGCAACCTTCGGGTGGCATTGTTGTGGCACTGCAGGAGGCCCAGGATGGACATGTCATCCAAGGAGTGGGAGGAGGAGTTGAAATGGTTTGCGACTGGGAGGTGCAGTTGTTTGGTGTGAACAAAGCAGTCCCCAAGCCTCCGCTTGGTTTCCCCGATGTAGAGGAGGCCACAATGGGAACAGCGGATACAGTATACCACATTAGCAGATGTGCAGGTGAACATCTGTTTGATGTGGAAGGTCTTCTTAGGGCCTGGGATGGGGGTGAGGGGGGAGGTGTAGAGACAGGTATAGCACTTCCTGCGGTTGCAAGGAAAAGTGCCAGGTGTGGTGGGGCTGGTGAAGAGTGTGGAGCGGACAAGGGAGTCACGGAGAGAGTGGTCCCTCCGGAAAGCAGATAAGGGTGGGGAGGGAAAAATGTCTTTGGTAGTGGGGTTGGATTGCAGATGGTGGAAGTGTCGGAGGATGATGCGTTGGATCAAAAGAGACTAGAACCAAAATTGTACCCTTAATCTATAAAAGTTCCCCTGTAATAGTCCTCAGCCTAGCTGAGTAGATATAAATGTTTTTGCATCATCCGGAGTATTATGCATGAAGATCTAAAAATCCCATTAAATACGTCTCCTGTGAAGTGTGACTTCATTAAAATCTGGTATGTACATAGAGTGCAAACCATTGGGAAATATTTTCTCCTCAACTAGCAACAGTACGTTGATCTGGCAGTTAATCCAATTTTTATTGAAATTTAGCGGAACAGTTACTTTCATCTTCAGGAATTTAAGGCGTGTTACAGAAAACATTCTGCATGAAATCCCTGCTTCAATTAAATTTGCTGATAACTGAATGCATTATAAAATGTTTTAGAACTAAACATCATATTTATTCCAGTATGAAATCTGATTTTTAAAAATATTTTTGAATGGGATGTTGGCATCGCTGATTAGGCCAGCATTTACCGTTCACCCCTAATTTCCCAGAGGGTGGTTAGGAGTCAACTATGGGTCTGGAGTTACATGTAGAATGGCAGATTTCCTTCTCTAAAGGATATGAGTTGATATGATATAGAGGAGTTTTTTACAGCAATCTACTGTGATTGCATAATTGCAATTAGGCTAACTTTTTATTCCAGATGTTTATTGAATTCAAATCTCACCATCTGCCATAATGAAATATGAACCTATGCTCTTACAACGTTAGGAGGGGCTTCTGGATTAGAAGTTCAGAGACATTACCACAATGCCATTGTCTTCCCTAGAATGCTTGAGAATTTCATTAAAATCTCAATTATGTACGTTTTGTATTGAATATGGAATATAAGGACCAAAATTATTGTTTTTACCATACTTCCACATTTAGCCAATAAGTTTACATTTTGTTAATACAGGTGATGAAATTCTGCGGAGGCACAACACATCTGCAATAATGATTCTTCAATGTTTCTGAAGTGGCTAAAGGTCTTTGCATTTATGTGGTGCCTTTCATGAGACAGGATGCTGCTATGTACTTCACAACCAATGAATAAGTTTTGATGTGTGGTTTTCATTGTAAAGTAGAGAAACAGCTAACCAAATTACTGTCAGACTAATTGACCTATCTTTGGATAACAAAAGCTTTACAAAATGTTTGAATATCACATTTTACCAAACAGGCCATGCAAATTTTGATGACCTTCTCATTAGGGAATGGACATCTTCGAGTCTGTTCATCCAATCCTGTCACAGGACCATTGACAAATAGTGCATATACTTGAGTGACAGTTGACCTTCATTTGGAAGTCCAACCCTGATTCTTAGTCAAAGGAACAGAGTAAGCTCCATTTGCACAAACAGAGGGTAGAGCTACTGTTGATTGACACATTTGCAACTTTGTCTATGAATAATGCTGAAATGGGCTATCAGTTTCTTGGGGGCCATCTAAATTTTCACTAAATTTTCAAGAAAATTAGAAATTGCAGATTTTAAAATCTTCTCTGGATAGTGTAGCAGGTTTGTGAAGAGAAACAGTTTTGAATTACAACAGAAGTCAAAAAATTTCACAGCATCACTCATGATGACAGACATATCATGTTTCAGTGTCAAATGTTGACAAATGAATGGATACAGATTTGCCTGTTCTAGGAACACAGATGAGACGTTCATGAATTTTCGCATGCCTGCCAGACAAATGGTGAACAAAGTTGGAGAGAAAACCATGAAAGTGAAGTCAACTGGTGAGGAAAAGAATAGATTTACTGTTGTTTTGCTGTGTATGTATGACAGGACAAGAGGTGAAGCCAATGACAATATTCGAGAGGAAAAATTCCCAAAACAGTAATTCCAAAACGGGGAGTCATCTATCTTCATGTTAAAGGATGAAGATAGCTTGAAAATAAGACTGAAGAAAGTTTGGAGTTTCCAATAAGGTGGATCACATAAGAAAAAAAGATTTTTTTTATTTTTGGTACAGCTCAGATCACACTTTGTTAATGACAATATTGCTGACATTAGATTGAAAACAGTGATATTTCCAGTGTTTTAACTAGCCTTGTTTAATCATTTGGTGTCTCCCTAAACTAGTCTTTCAAGGATAGCATGAGGAAAAAAATGGAATGACAGGATGATCAGTAGAGAGATAAAATTCACCAACAGAGGAAGCATTACAGCTCTGACATTAGCATTCCGATGTGAATGGGCTATAGTGGTCTGTGACGAAATTATATAAAAAAATTTAAGAAAATGTGGGGCATCCAATGTTGGGATGATGCCCAACGACAAGATGCTTACTGATAAAGATGCAGTTCATGATCCATATGTTGATTGAGATTTTTAATTTGCTTCTGAAAGAGAGGAGGAGGGTGTTTTTTAAGGATTTAAGTTCAATTCAGATCATTAAATGTTGCTAAGTAGTGTTATTTGCTGTTATTTGCTAAAAACTGAGATAAATTATTTCAATTTGAGTATATGAAGCTTTTGTTTTTGATGAATTTGGTAATTTTGGTTAATTTAGTATGCTGAAATCAATGTTTGCCTTCATGGATGTTATTATTTATTTAGAAATAAAAAAGGTGGTTTATTCAGGAGAAGTCTCTGAACTCAGGGTAGTGAGGCAGAGAGAGGATGAATTTTAACTTCTCCAAAATGGTACTCATGAACAAGTTGAGCCCTTACTATGAGTAAATCTTTAGCCTTTGAAACTTGACTTTTACATGTGTATTTACATTATGTTCTTGAAAATTATTGTTACTCCTGTGAGAATTATTTGTACTATTTGCTGCACTACTAAAGTTCGTGAGTAATAAGGGTCCATTTTTGGTCAATGGGCAGGACACCGTGTCCCTGCTCCTTCAGGTGAATGCTAATAAGTATTTTGACTTTACTGATCAGTCTAATATGTGGAAACTTGTCAAAGGCTTTACTAAAGTCCATGCAGACAATGCCCTCATCTATTGTTTGGGTTACATCCTCAAAAATCTCAATCAAGTTTGTGAGGCACCATTTCCCGGGCACAAAGTCATGCTGACTATCCCTAATCAGTTCTTGCCTCTCAAAATGCATGTAAATCCTATCTCTCAGAATCTCCTCCGACAACTTATCCATTACTGATGTCAGACTCACTGGGCTTTTCCTTATGGCCTTTTTCAAATAAAGACACAACATTAGCCACCCTCCAGCTGTCTGGCATCTAACCCGTGGCTGTAGATAATACAAATATCTCTGCCAGGGGCCTTGCAATTTCTTCTCTAGCTTCCCATATCATACTGGGATACACTTGATTAGGTCTGGAGATTTACCTACCTTTATGTTTTTTAAGACCTCCTGCATCACCTTTTCTGTGATGCGGACTGGACAATATTTATTTCCCTGAGTTCTCTAGCCTCTATGTCTTTTGTCATAGTAAAGATTGACGCAAAATCTCTCCCATCTTCTGTGATTCCACACATTGATGACCTCATTGATTTTTAAAGGGTCCTATTCTCACCCTATTTGCAAGACTTCTTAGGTAACACTAATAACTTAGATTATAATAATAGTTTACCAAAACAGAAATGTACCAATGAAGTATTCTTGAATGATAATAATGTCAGGACAGTCATCTGGCTGGATTGCAGTGCCAAGAAACTTGCCAAAAAATGCCACTCGTATGAAGTGGATAGAAGGTGACTGGCACCATGTGTCAAATCTCTAATTGCCTCGACCACAGAGCAGCACCATTCAAGTTCAATGACATAACAGCTGCAGGTAAAGTAGCACAGGAACCATTCTAGGTTCCAACACATTGTTCATCCTCTAAAGGCAGAGCTATTTAACTAATCCTTCTTAATTCGCCCTGCTTAAATGGACACTAGCTAGGGAAAGTTCAATATAGGTACTAGTCTCCCCTAGCAGCATTACTTGAAGGAGGAATTCATAATGACAAGTTCATGGATGTCATGCAGTGATGTGCTGCTACTGGTAAAATTCCAAAAGTTTCCAGAATTTCATTGTCACTTCACATGTTAATAGTCCATAGTTCAATAAGAATTTGACTGCTGATGTTTAAATGCTGCCAAAATTATTTTTGCTCATAATCAAGTCATTCATATTAATCTAAAGAGATTTCATTTAGAACCTGAAATTGTATTATCCTGAAGTAACATTTTTGATCCTGCTGTTGACCAGAACTAAATTTCTGTTTGGTCTTCACAGTCATTTGATTCTATGTTCAAAATAAGCCCTGGTATAATGTTATCATTGGCCAGCTGATGCATCTCACATTATATGGCACCTCATTACTGCAGACTCAACTGACCTTCAAACTGACTTGGCACATGGAAGTAATATTTACATCTTTACAGTACGGATGATTCATGCACATCAAGCAAACAGAACAGAAGATTCCAGTTACAAAAATGAATTGCTACCACCAGAACTCTGACCAGAATATTTATATTAATGGTGAAATCTATCTCATTACACTTCAGGAGGCTGTAGAACAATATTGTATACCCTGACTTTTCTATAACTGTGCTTACAGGAGAATTTTTCTTAATTTTAAGACAAATGGAAACAGATTCTGATTAGTAACGGTGTTATGTTGTTTTCCACACTGAGAATGATTACCTACTACATAGATTTGACTAAAAAATAAATATTATCCCAATTGATCACATTCATCTGTTAATGCTGAAGGTGCAGTCTTTCAGACAAGACACAAACTTCTATCTTCCCTCAGAGCAGATGTCATGATAATAGATCATTGCCCAAATTACTTAGAGGCTTTGTCATCTCTTAGGTAAGACAGGCTGTTCTTTTTTTTATACAAAGAACATATAAGCCAAAGGTGGCTGCAAATGCAATTAACTGACTGTCTTGAAAAGTCCTGTGTGGATTATACCCTTTGAGAGAGATCATGGAATGTTGCACCTGGAAAGGTGTCAAGGAATTTCAAAAAGTCACTTTTAAGGAAGAGATACCTGAACCATTTCCTTAAAGTTACATCCTCAGACTGTTGATGTAATGTGGGGTAGCAGAAAATACTCTGGGTGAAAGACATGAATCAAAACATAAATTGCTGATGTCACTTAGCAGGCCTGACAGGATCAGTGTGAAGAAAACAGAGCTAGCGTTTTGAATCCATTGACTCTTCACCAGAATCCATCAGTTAGCTCTGCTGTTTTTGTTTCAGACCTCCAGCATCTGCAGTTATTTGTTTTATTTGGTGAAATACATGTCTTCGCTTTCCCCTACCGGAAATATACAAAAGGAGGGCACAAAAACTAAGTGCATCTCTTGTGTGTGTGTGCTGCTCAGATGTTCTAGTGCTACTGGACTGGAGTGTACTGTGAAGGTAACAGCTGAAGAGTATCTACTCTGCTTGTGGGTAAAAAATGAAATAAATAAATTCTTAATCTTGTGTGTGATAGCTGGAAGCAAATTGCCAATCAAAAACCTCAGTCAAACGGCAACCTGGGCAACACTTGCCAGCAATGCTGCAGAACACAGAATCTCCAAATCAACTACTCAACTGCCAGGATCAAAGCTACTGAAATCACTCAATTTGACAACCTCCACATTGAGCACGGAGTGCCAACATCTCAGACATGGTCCATGGGCACCCCACATTCATGGACATTAACATCTGTGAACCCTCATTGGCACATTACTGATCCACTTACAGGAGGCTTCTGTACTTCAGTGCTGCCCTCGGTCTGCACTGGCGCCTATTATTGCAGTACACTGTGCACTCTGGGACACACCCCCAGATCACTGACTGGACTGGGCCGCACCTCCAGGCTCTTCATTCACTGCCATAGCACTTAATTGTTTTGAGCCTACCTGGATGCTCAGAACATCTCTGCCTTACATTGCCTTGCCTTATCTTTTTCCATTTTGCCTACTGGCCCATGCCATTTAGTGCAGAAACAAAGCCAGGAGGTTTTTCATGGTTGTCAATGGATCTCAGCTTAGTCATGAAACATAGCCATCACTTCTGGTCCTGGGGAAAAAAAGGAAGACCCACTTTTGCACCACGTCATCCAGCACAATGCCTACAAAAACAGGTTATAGATTTCTCCCAGATTATCATGTCCAGGGCAAATGTCAGGAACCATGCAGGACAGGTCCAGACGTTTGTTTGGGAACAAAATAGGCTTCTAAAGGTAGTGTAGGCACCTGGGATGCTAGTGAATTCCAGGATAGCTGCATGGCGAGTTGATCTAGGAACAGCACATGGTAAGGTGGGTCTGAAAAATCGGACTTTAGGGACAATGTAAGGACAGGTTAGGTAATGCATGAAGCAAGTTTGCTAAGATAGTTCAAAAAAAACTGCTAGGTCTCACAGTGAGACATCTTCCAAAAGAGGATGGTGCAACTGTAGCTTAGCCAAAAAACATGAGATTCAGCCCATAGTATTGTCAATTAGAGGGCACTGGAAATTTGATCCAATGAAAATGAAGAAATGCTGATTTGCATGTGATGATGGTGCATGACATCGATGACAGACTTGAACTTGCTAACAATGTCAAGTGCACCCACAATAGAGATGCTGAGCTACTTTATTGTTTAGAAGTGATTTTAGTAATTTTTACTGATTTTTGCTTTTTACAATAATAATTTCTTTTTCACATTTTTCTCCCTAGTTTTACTATTGGTTGGCCTTTAGCCATATAATAATAATCTAAATCTGAATGATATAAACAGCATTTGACGTTTTCCTCAGGGAAATCAAACAGTGACAGTGACCCGACATTTCTGGGTTTACCTACAATTCTATTTTGAGCATTGTCCTCTTTTTTTATATGTATTCTTCTACATCTGTCACCAATGATTCATGACCATTGGTTAAATGGAGGATTTCTGTAATCACAGTGGAGCAGTAAAAAGATGTGAGATGCTTTGCGAAAAAGGTTAAAAATGACTGTGGATTTAAAATTAAACTGAGGAATTTTGTTGTTGGAACCGACATCATGAACAACAAGATTTCATGCCAGAAAATCTACTTGCTCAGGGAAACGTCATACTTTTAAAGAACTGATGCAAAGTGGAAGCACTCCATGGTCTCCTAGGAGACCAATCAGTAGTGCCACGTTCCTAACAGCCAACTCATAGCCGACAGTAAGTTAAAAATGGAGCAACAATTAATGTGTAAAATGACTGACAGCTAATGAGTGGAGTCACAATTAGAAAAATGAATGGTGAGCTTTTAGCTTAACTGTTAGGGTTAAACTTTTCAAAGTGTGTGACTACTCAAAAAATGATATATCATTTTAATTTGCATTTAAAATATGATTGCAAAAAGACCTGCAGTTCAAAGCAGCTAATAAGTGCTCTGAAAATTAAATCTTTTATCAATCACTTTCATGTTACCAGATAATGAGTGTTACTGATATTATTAAAAGAAAATTGAAGCTTAAAGATTGTAGAAACATTCAAAATTCATCTATGTTTCTGAAATGAGGTTAATTATATGCCAGAGATCTTCTAACTCTCTACAGCATTTTGGATGGTGGTATTAGCCCAGTAGTCAGATTGTTATCTAGGAAGCTGTTCACTGCTGAGTTTAAAACTTCTGAATTAAAATTTTGCTCCAGGAATTAAGCCCTTATCCTATGGACAGTCCAGTGCAATACTAAGGTCATACCACTTTGGTTGGAGTTGCTTTCTTGTGGATGAGATACTGAACTTCTGTTGACCAAATACTGTTTAGTCCTACTGCTGGGTTTGAGGATGGGTCCTGAGACAACATGGGCAGATGGTGGGACCCCAAGTGGGATTTTAACAACAATAGATAACTCCCACAGTCCAAAGATGTGCATATTAGGTGGATTGGTCATGCTAAATTGCCCATAGTGTTCAGGGATGTGTAGATTAGGTGGGTTTTAGGGGGATGGGTCTGGGTGGGATGCTCTGAGGTTCGGTGTGGACTTGTTGGGCTGAAGGGCCTGTTTACACACTGTAGGGATTCCATGATCTATGAACTAAGTGTTAGAAATATATGAACAAAGATCAAGAGTAGGCCACTCAGGATCCTGCTCCTCCATTCAATAAGATCATGGCTGATCTGATGACCTCAATTAACCTCAATTCTACATTCCTGCATATCCATAATAATCTTTAGTCTCCCTGGTAATCAAGAAACTATCATCTCTGCCTTACATTAATTGATTATAATGAATTAATTTATTCACAACCTGCCTCTCAGAGCTGTTAGCCCTAGTGGAGGGCGACAGCAGAGCCATCAATGGAAAGAAAATAGAAGTTGCTTCCATGCTGAGGCATCTTGAAGGCCTGGACACAGTTTGTTTTAACTGTGACAAGGCCAAGGCCAGGCAGGCCCACACAATTGGAGGGTTGATTCTTCCAGACATTTGATAAAAGGCCATTTACCTAAAATAGTAACACTGTCTCTTTCTCCACAGTTGCTACTTAATTTTATTTCCAATTTCCAGCATTCACTGTACTTTGCTGTTGGAGATTCTTCTGTTGTCCTCCCCATCTTTTTTTTTCACTTGTGACACATGGATATTATTGGCTGTCCAGCATTTTTATTGCCCCTCCCTCGTTGCCCTTGAGAAGGTGGTGGTGAGTTGTATTCTTGAACCGCTACAGTCTACATGCTATAGATTGTCCCACAATGTGCTGAGGGAAGGAATTCCAAGATTTTGACCCAGCGACAATGAAAGAACAAAGATATATTTCCAAGTCAGGATGGGAAGCGGCTTGGAGGGGAATTTGCAGGTGGCGGTGTTCCCATGTATCTGTTGCACTTGTCCTTCTGGATGGAAGTGGACTTGTGTTTGGAAGGGGCTATCTAAGGATCTTTGGTGAATTTCTGCAGTACATCTTGTAGATAGTACACCCTGCTGCTACTGACCATTGGTAGTGGAAGGAGTGGATGATTGTGGATATGGTGCCAATCAAATGGGCTGCTTAGTACTGGGTGGTGTCAAACTTTTTGAGTGTTGTTGGAGCTGCATCTATCCAGGCAAGTGGGAAGTATTCGGTCACACTCTTGATTTATGCTTTGTAGATGATAGCCTGGTTTTGGGGAGTCAGTTACTCATCGTAGTATGCCTAGCCTCTGACCTGCTCTTGTAGCCACTGAGTTTATATGACAAGTCCAGTTAAGTTTCTGGTTAATGGTAACCCTAAGGAAGTTGATGGTGGGGGATTCAGTGATGGTAACGCCACTGAATGTCAAGGGGTGGTGGTTAGATTGTCTCTTTTTGGAGATGGTCATAATCTGGCATTTGTGTGGCGCAAATGTCACTTGCCACTTGTTAGCCCAAGCCTGGATATTGTCCAGATCTTGTTGCATTTGAACATTGACTGCTTCAGTATCTGAAGAGTCAAGAATGGTGCTAAACATTGTGCAATCATTAGTGAACATTCCCACTTCTGATGTTACGATGGAGGGAAGGTCATTGATGAAGTAGCTGAAGATGGTTGGGCCTAGGACGCTACCTGTTGAATTCCTGTAGAGATGTCCTAGAGCTGAGAAGACTGACCTCCAGCAACCACAACATCTTCCTATGTGTCAGGTATGACATGAACCAGCAGAAAGTTTTCCCCCTAATGACCATTGATTCCTGTTTTGTTAGGGCTGTCTCAATTAGCAATATCAAATTAGATTGATATTTACTCTGTGCAATATGGCTTCCATATTAACTGGCATAACAATAGCCACAGCAAGTAATTGTACCTGACTAGCTGTGGAATATTCCAGATAGATATGATTAGGTATTACAGGAGTTGCATGTTCTTCTTGAAATGTACTTTAAGGACAAAGCAATCAGGCAGGAATCATTCCATTTCTACAAAATTATTGGTTTCAGGCTGCATTTAACATAAGTAGCACAAGAATTATGCACCATAATGAGCCACCTACAGACAACTGTTGCACAAACATTAACCAACTGACCTCAGACTTTGCCTCAATAACTGCAAGCTTCCTTTTCTCTGTTTTTTAACACCTGTAAAACTGGTTTAATTTTGCACTAATTTGTGTACATTTAAAATGACAAAATATGAAAACTCATATGCTAGAGGAAAGAGTAGACAAAGGGGATTTTCATTTATCTATGAGGAGTAAACCATTAGTTAAGATATGGTGGAGATGATAATGATGTTGCACATGTATTGGGTGGCCAGTGCCTGCCAGAGTTTCTGTACAACTCATGTAAATGATGGAGCTGTGATCAGTGAGGTGCTAATATGAAACACATTTCCAGTAAGAGGTTTAGTAATTAGGAGGTTGGAAATTGGGCAGTGTGGCTACTTCTTGAAGGTCTGTCCCAGTATCTTGAAGGAGAGATTCTTCTTTGTAGGAATTGTAGAAATATACCAAAGTGTGCAACAGCAGCTTGAGTTTTAGCAGAGCCTCAAATTTCTCTGTTGACTGCCATGAAGAAGAAACTATGCTTTACAGGTAGTTGATGGGTGCTCAGGTTAATTGATGAATGGTGATGAAGGCAGAGAGAACAAAATCTGAATGCTCGCCTGCATTGTCCAAGTCTTGGTTGTGGTGCATCTTTAAAGGTCTGAACAAGTGAAATTGACTTCTCTTCCCATCCCTCTTTGGTTCTGCACAATATGGACAGAGATTATATTTGCCTCAATGGTTCCATTCGTCACTTCCCATCGCTAACCTCAAGGGAGTATACACTCCACTTCCTTTCTGCTTACTCACACTCCAAATTTGCTACTGATTTCAAACAACATTCCCCCCATTGGTCTCAAGTGAGCATTATGATAAGCTTTCTTCTGTTGAAAATATTCTTTCAAGGCACAAATTAACTCAGTGTTCCCCTTCTTGTGGATATGTTAAGAGACCAGAACAGGGAGGCAACCAGTTATGAAATTCCACTCTCACAGATACTTAGAAAAATGAAAGACACCACCATCACCATAATCGGTAAAGTGTGGGCACACATGGGTGAAATGTTGAGTCTGGAGGGTGTATAAAGAAAGGTTTTTGATACTGTTGCCTTTCTTGTCTCTTTCTGGTTAGTAACATTAATCTCATTAAACAGACAGACATTCACCAGGACAACCTGGTAATGCATCACACTGTTATTAATCTGCTCATGTGTACTGTTGCAAGCCAACAGCCCCTTCTCTTTTTCATCTAGCTAATTAGATGACATGGGCGCTCCAATCAAACAGACTGAGGAAATTATATGATCATTCACTCCTGTGCTTCCAAGCAACAAAGTGGAAAGCTGCACCCCATATGACGTGAGCAGTCAGCTAAGTCAATTAATAAATACAAGAGGATTCAAGACTGCACACAACTGGAGATAGCAAGTACAGCTCAGGAATGAGCTGCTGGATGGTCAGCTTCTGTATAAACTCCAATACTGAGCACCCGTGGTCCAGATTTTAAGGACTCAGCTTTTAAAAGATGGATAACTTCTATGCATCAATAATTTCTGAATGCATTGAATTATGTGCTTCTAGGAAGCTTCCAGGATGTGCTTGGTAAAATGATGGTGTCTAATATCAGTTTGTTTGAGTTTCACATATAGGCCAATTGATACTCTGGAATCAGTCATGGAATGTGTTCTTAATGAAACCCTCTCTCTAGCCCAGGAGTCTTTGCTACCACTAACAATATTTCATGTTCATTCTGGGCCCTGCAGATCGTTACCCCCAACCATTTCCTGTGCTTAGAACAGCTGAGAGATTGATGAATACTGGATTCAATAGATTATTGATGTCCTAAGCCTTCACCCTATGTGTCAGTAGGAAAATCAGGCTGCCTCAACTATATGAGGAACTGTGTATTGGAAAAGTAACCCAATCCATTTCTCATGGGTTGCAATATGTCTGATCCTTTCTAATTCCTTTAACAAAGGTCCAAAGAAAATTGGATCACATTCCTCCAACAGATATTGAATTTTTGTAAACTATTGCTGGGTTCTGTCGCAACTCATCTCATCCACATCTCACTGCCTACAAGCAACTCTTATAACTATAACCTCTTAAATAAGCCATAATTGCCTTCTGTCTCCCATACTCCATCTGGGGATTATCTCATAGAAGTGAGTAGGCAAAATAGACCTTAAGAATAACATCTAGTGGAAAAGCATGCACAGACTTGCATAATGTGTTGCTGCTAATCATGCATCACTTGCACATGACCAGTTGTGATTCACGAACACAGGTTGGGTTGTGTGAAGGAATTCACAAAGCAACATGAATGTAATCAACTTTCTAAGCTTGTGGGAATCTTGAAATCTATGTAAGCTCCCGAAGCTCTATCCTGCTGCTTACTCATGCTCGTGACAAAAGTGATGCTGCTGTTGGCTCAAGACTCAACTGCAGCCTGCCTGATGTTCTTATAGTTTTTGCAGCTGGGACATGGAGGGTTAGTGTTGCAGTAACTTTGTCTGGAAGAACAGAAAAAGCTGTGGTAGCTCTGAGTGTTGGTTGTTGATCTTGTTGCAGGACATAACACAACTCTGTGATAACCACCCTGGAGAATTGTAGGCTTCTTAATCATTGTTCCTCAGAAAGCAGTAGATGTCTTGTCCTACAATTTCTAATGGAAGGGCAAGAACTTGTTCAAGTATGCCTCCTTATATTTAATCTCCCATTGGCTGTTTCAGCTTCCTTTTGCTCTTATCACTGAGGGATTTTCAGAAGGACCCTCATGATGAAAAAAATTGAAACTTTCTGATTCCATTAACAGTCCAAAATATTGTATCACAAGCACTTTCAGACTACCTTGGGTAGAACAAAACTCCACAAGATCGTGCAAGAAACACCTCCAAACGGCTGTAAACCACATTAGCTGTGAGTCACCATGGATCCCTTTACTGAGAACTGGCTGCCCTTCCATTGATAGATGGGAGTGGAAGTTATGATTGTAATGGGATCTTATCTGCATCATTTGATCCTTTTTTCGTATATTTCTGCCCATTTCTGGAGAGAGTCCAAACCAGATGAAAGTCAGGACTGATGTCAACACAATTAGTACAACAATCTGCAAGTTGATTTTGATCTTGTTACCGCTCTGTTTTATAAGTACCAACCTGTTAGTCATTACATGGGAAAGCTAGATGAAATACAGTTCAGATAAATCACTCTTAAAATAATTCACAAATAAGACCTCAAGAAGCCAATGTCAAAAATAATCAGCTCTTAAACAAGGAAGTTAGTGAAATCATCTGCAAAATGTTTCCTGGTGCGCAATGTCCTTTGGAATGAGGGCTCGTGTGGTGCAGTGGTAGTGTTCCTAACTCTGAACCAGGAGGCCTGGATTCAAGCATTCACTTGTTCCAGAAGTGCGTAATAACATTGCTGAACAGGTTAATTAGAAAACAGAGGTGGGGGATTAGGATGAAGTTCTGCCTGTTGGAATGGATTACAATGTCATGTGTGGCCTTTAGTTTTTGTAATTCTCACCATTGCAAGAAATAGTGACATAAAATACTGGAAGCAACAGCTGTCAGATTCTGTAGACAGAAGAAGGGCAGGGTAATGCTTCATGTGTGGGTGTTT
Organism: Rhincodon typus; assembly: GCF_021869965.1. Classification (NCBI taxonomy): domain Eukaryota; kingdom Metazoa; phylum Chordata; class Chondrichthyes; order Orectolobiformes; family Rhincodontidae; genus Rhincodon; species Rhincodon typus. The sequence continues at coordinate 22,872,475 of NC_063350.1, read as the reverse complement.
CTAATTTACTGCGTTGTAATTTTTGTGTCTTTTATATGGTGTTGTTTGCTTTGAAATAACTGTGAAGAGGAGAACCTGATATGAGTTTGTGTCTTAATATATTTCTCTGCTTTGGAAAGCTTCTGTATTGAAGATTGCTACAGGCTCCTTGTCAGCAAGTAAAATAAACTTTCAGAAGTTTCTGGTACTTGTGGTATCTCTTCTTATTCGACGTTATATGCTAGCTTTATGCCAAAGTTAACATTTGAGAATCCATCCTTGATTCAAAGCACATAAATTATAGATAGGTATAGATGTGCTGAAACATCTAAATTAAGTCTTGGAAAATAAAACATTGCTCACAGAAATGGGCTTAAGCCTGGATGAAAGGAATCAATTGTTTTCCTGTGAAGGATCCCAACTAAATTGTTTGTGTCAGTTCAGTGAGCAATTAATGTCAGGATTCGTGTTTTCCTTGAACTCCTTCATAATTATTTAGTACAATGAAGAAACATGGGACAAGGCAAAACACAAAATGAAACATAATGATTTATTTAGCAGAATAGTCAGTATGATTACTGCTCCCAATTTAAAGGAAGAATATTAGGTAAGAGAAATTCTCCCTTGTTCAATTTTCTAATATCTTTACCAAGCAATGGACGTGTAAATGATAGATGCTGGTAAGAAGAACAGTCTTTTTGCAGTATCACTTTTCACTGGTTATTTTATGATGAGGACTGAACTCCAATTTCACTGCTTATCGATATATGTTATTACCTTAAAGAAGTGAATTCCTTCCATTATGGTACAATTATTGAGACATTTCAATCTATCATAACAGACTACCAACATTGTAGAGAAACAGCAGTAATCACAGCCACCATGTTAATCAACTGTGCAATCTATAGATATTGATGTAGAGCCTACTGCCGCTAAAGGCAACCAACCAGAAGAGAAAGTATTTCTGCTGACAAATTATTGCCTTTTGCTGTTGGTAGAATGGGAATGATTCCTGAGCATTTCTGTTGCGTCAATTCTCAGCCTCTCCAACATGTGACAAGGACAGATTGCTGGCTTCTCCAGGTGGGTTGGGGACTGAATATGGTCTTTCCTGGTGGTAGGGGATCTTTTGCTCCATGTCCTCTTAGTTTGTTTGCCTATGGTTGCTCTAGGCTCTCCAATTGTTAATTTTAACTGGAATTCGGCTTGCAGCCTTTCCCACATGGGTGTCTAGTCTCAGTGGCGATCCTATACTCTGGTCCTGATGCTTATTCCTCACCATGTCGGCACCATCTTGCCACCAACTGACAGGTAGATGCTAAGATCTAGAAATTTCTGTCCCACTTTTCTATCTCCAACACTGAGTGAACTAATAGGAAATCCCTGTGTCCAACAGGAGGAAGTTAACCACTTCCTCTTGAAGTAAATGGTGACCTGACAGTTTATTTTGTTTTTATTTTGGAGTTCTTAAAGTTGTGGATGGTGCCTCAAGGAGATATCTCTGCTCTCTCTCCTACCTGTAACAGCAACCTTGTATTCCTTCCATGCTGGAGGGATTACTGTTGGACCTCCAATGTTGACGTCTCATCCACCATCCTTAATTGAAGGCAAACTCACCCTCTGGCACTAACTGGCCAGTCAAGGAATTGTCTATGTCTGGGATCCCTAAGTAAATCTAACTTTGACATTGCCATCCAAAAGACAAGTCCTACCACAGTGTTCATGCTTTCCTTTATTGGTCACAGTCAGAAATCACACGATACCAGGTTATAGTCCAACAGGTTTATTTGAAAACACAAGCTTTCAGAGCCTCTCTCCTTCTTCAGGTGTTCGTGTGGTGGTACCAGACAGACAATTTATAAATAAAAGATCAAAGGGTCACATCATTGATGAGGGTGTATTAAACAAACCTAAGATGCTGTTAAATCTTTAATCAGTTAGAAGGCTTTAATTGATTAATATGTAAATCCCCGAACTCTTTTCAAGTCACTGCCCTGAGAGAACTAAACATTTTATCAGTGTAAAGAAAAGGAGATATTTTGGGTCAGAAAATGCACATTCGGTGTGAATTCCTAAAATACCACATTGACTGACTGTCTACAAAATTGTGTGGCTTTTTGAACAGAATAGAATGTATCTGCAATACAAATTCACCCCACAGCTTCATGAACTTAACTATCAGCCTCTGCTCGGCAACTATGTGTTGTTGTGTATCCCGATTTCCGCCTTGGAGGACGTTTACCTGAAGATCTGAGGTTGAAATTCCTTGACTGCTGAACTGTTCCCCCATTGGGAGGGAACATTCCTGTTTGGCAATTGTTGTGCGGTGTTCATTCATCCGTCATTGTAGTGTCTGTGTGGTTTCACCAGTGTACCATGCCTTGAGGCATCCTTCCCTGCAACTTATGAGATAGACAACGTTGGCTGTGCATGTGGTGGGTTGTGTTCCCAAGTGTAATGGTATTGGGACCCCCCCAACCCCCTTTCTAATTCCATACATGCCTCTTCCTTTGCTGTATTCTTTTCTCACACCCTAGCATTTAGTGGATCAGCAACTCCTCATTTCGCATTCTCCACATCTAGCTTTCAATTCTTCACCGTTCCATCCTGATGTCAGGAAACAGATTTAACATGGATCTAAGGGGCAACTTTTTCACGCAGTGGGTGGTGTGTGTATGGAATGAGCTGCCAGAGGAAGTGGTGGAGGCTGGTACAATTACAACATTTAAAAGGCATCTGGATGGTTATATGAATAGGAAGGGTTCAGAGGGATATGGGCCAAATGCTGGGAAATGGGACTAGGTTAATTTAGGATATCTGGTTGACATGAACAAATTGAACTGGAGGGTCTATTTCTGTGCTGCATAACTCTGTGACTCTATGACTCTAATTGGCTGGCTGGTTTGTGATGCAGAATGATGCCAACAGCATGGGTTCATTCCTGGATTGGCTGAGGATCAAATGGAGGAATATCCTTTCCATCCTGATGTCAGCATTAAGTGCAACCACTTTATGCATGAGCCCTGCACATCTCCCCTGCCTTTTCTGGTACCTTAGCTTACCTCCATATAGAGTGAGAAACCCCATGAATTAGTGAAGAAGGCAAAGCCAAGATTATTGGGGTAAATAATGTTAGTGGTTTAACTGTGAAGGACATTTGCAAATTGCTTGTAACACTTCATTCACCTCAGCAAATATTAAGCCAACTTCTTGATCTGAAGCTACAATCTGAGGGAACTGTCACCTGGTAATGTTCTGCACCCATTAGTCCTTCCTAGTATCTGACCCCTACAGATGAATCTCCTCAGAGATCAATCCCTTTGAGTTTGTATCATTATGTGTTTCACGCATCTCATACACCAGCACAAAGAGTGACATTCCACATGAGTGAGACATTTAAATAGAAGGGTTTACATTTGATGAAACAGTCAACATTTCTGAGAACTGACAATGAAACAGGCAGCTCTTTGGAGGATGTAGTCTGCTCCCTTTGCCAGCCACTCAACCAATTAACACAAGAAAGTTAGCTGCCTGGATGGAAACTGCTGTGTACTGACTTTCTCAGACTCAGACGTATGATTTGTAGCCAGAAGCATCTGTAGAGTCCCACATGAGCAGCTGTAGCTTTTCAGAAGCTTTGCTGAGGCTACTTGGGAAATGCCATCTGGGAGTAGAAATCTTAATCAATCTTTTTACAAGAAAGCCATTATAGGTTGCCACTGGGTGAGAACTTAATAGATGGCAATTATTCTGTTCGGATTTAAATTGATCACATTTGGTATATTGGTCTGGAAGTAGTTCATACATGTTTAGCTGTAGGCATATTATCCGAATACTTACACATTCTCTTTCGAAAGTTTAACTCAAACACAAATACAGTTGCGCTTCAAAGTATAAAATACAATAGTTCCACAGCGGTCCATTGATAGTCAGCATAGTACACAAAATATAGCTGTCTCATATTGAAAGAACTGCAGTAATATGAAAGCAGATTGGTGGAGAGGTGAGTTCAATACTATGCTGTAACTCACATCCCCACTGAACTACAAAGAAACAAAGCTGCTTCCAATTTCCATGAAAAAAAGCAGCTTCACCACCTGTGCTCATGTCGTATAACTGGTTGCAAAGAAATTGTTCTTGTGGTTCAGTTCTTTTTGTATTTCTGGCATTATTTGTGTGGCCTGGTGTTTTGCAGGTCAAACACATAAGATACTTGCAGTAGATGGCTCCTCATTATGTGCACAACAAAATTGATTGTTACTGATTTTATTTCTCTCTCAAGCACTTGCAGACTGTGGCTTATTTTCAGACAGTTGCCAAAGTGCCTATGAACTGCACGGTGCGCAAATTCAGGAAAATATTCCATCTGGATGATGTATTGCTTTGAAACTTTACAAGTCAGTCCATATAATTTCTGTAAATATGCAATATTATATTTATAGATCATTAAACTGCCCAGGGATTTTCCATGACTGACACTTCTCGGTAATAGTTATCTTTATTTCCAGTGTTGGCAAGGACTCTGCTGATATCTTCACCATGACCCATCGAAGGCTTTAATAACGAAGCATTGATGAGCCATTAGTCTGAAAGTTACATTGAATTGCACCGACAACAGATTTGCTTGTATATAATTAACTACTCTGAAGCAGACCTCCTGTGGAATTGCTCATCAGTAGTCCAGAAGTTGAGATGCCTATTGAAATATATTGTGTGGTCTCACTGCAAAGTAAGCACAACTGTGGTTTACCTATTGTTAGCAAGCTGATAAGCAATATGTTTCATGGCTGATAAAATCACTTGGCGTGTTTTCCATAATTAATGATTTAGCAATGCCTGATATCAGAAATGCAATTACATTGTGAATGCATTGGAATTAAAATTGCATGTTTGGGAATTGAAGTTTAACAGCCAGCAAGATTTAAGAAAAATAAATTATTTAAATGCTTGACTGTACCAGTCCCATCACTGGTGCTATATTGCAGTGAATGCCACAGTGAATTGCCATTCTTTCCCAAACAAATTGGGAAGTGAAAATAGTGCTGGGCTGATGCTACAACTGTAATAATTATAGAAGCATAGAATTCCCACAGTGTAGAAAGAGGGCATTCAGCCCATCATGTCTAAATCAACCTTCTGAAGAGCATCCCACCCTGACTCACATCCCAACCTATCCCCATAGCTCTGCATTTATCATGACTAATCCACCTATACTGTGCATCCCTGGACACTATAGGGCAATTTCAGTATGGCCAATCCACCTAACCTGCACATCTTTGGACTGTGGGAGGAAATCAGAGCACCTGGTGGAAGCCCACGCAGTCATGGGGAGAATGTGCAAACTCCACACAGACAAGGCTAGAATCAAACCCAGGTCCCTTGCACTGAGAGGCAGCAGTACTAATTACTGAGACACCATGCACAGTGTTTGATCTTCTTATGTTATGTTAAATCTGGTTCTTGACCCTTCTATCAGTGGGAACAGTTTCCCTCCATCTCCTCTGTTCAGTCCCTGATGATTTTAAACACCACCACCAAAGTTCAATTCAAGCTTCTCTTAGAGTCACAGAGTCATACAGCACTGAAACAGACCCTGTGGTCCAACTCATCTGTGCCGAACAGACATCCCAATCTGGCCAAATCCCATTTGTCACCATTTGGTCCATATCCCTCTAAATCCCTTCCTATTCATATACCCGTCCAGATGCCTTTTAATTGCTGTAATTGTGCCTGCCTCCACCACTTCCTTTGGCAGCTCGTTCCATACACACAATGTCCTCTGCATGAAAAAGTTACCCTCAGGTCCTTTTTAAGTCTTTCCCCTGTCACATTAAACCTATGCTGTCTAATTTTGGACTATCCCATCCTAGGAAAAAGACCTTGGCTATTCACCGTATCTATGCCGCTCATGATATTATAAACCTTTGTAAGGTCACCCCTCAGCCCCCAGCGCTCCAGGGAAAAAAAGCCCCAGCCTATTCAGCGTCTCCCTCTAACTCAAACCCTCCAGTCATGGCTTTTCTGCACCCTCTCAAGTTTAACAACATCATTCCTATAGAACAGCGAATGCAATTGTACGCAGAATTCTAAAAGTGGCCTCACCACTTGTCCTGTACAACCACAACATGACATCCCAATTACTATACTCAATGTTCTGACCAATGAGGGCAAGCATGCCAAATGCTTTCTGCACCACCCTGTCCACCTGTGACTCCACTTTCAAGGAACTATGCTCCTGTGCTCCTACGTCTGTTTGTTCAGCAACACTCCCCACGGACCTACCATTAACTGAATAAGTCCTTCCCTAGTTTGCCTTAACCAAAATGCAACATCTCAAATTTATCAAAATTAAACTCCATCCGCTACTCCTTGTCCCATTGGCCCATCTGATCAAGGTCCCGTTGTACTCTGAGGTAATCTTCTTTGGTGTCCACTACACCATCTATTTTGTGTCATCTGCAAACTTACTAACCATTCGCCTATAATCACATCCAAATCATTCATATAAATGACAAAAAGACAAAAAGCATTTGATTGAAGGAAATGCTAGATTTGTGTGGTAATTAATACAAATGAATTATCCTACTTTCCATCTTCTCCCTGTTCACCAAAGATGACAATTTCATCCACACATAACACAGTGCAGACACGTGCTATCTGACCAGCTAAGTATGTCTTGAGCTCTGGAGATTGGGCATTATCCAGTACTGACCCTGGTAACACCATACAAACTGCATACAGGCGACCTTTTTGTTTTATTTTTGTTCTATTTCCAAGAAAATTGGACCCAACACCTCTATTCCATACAAACAATGTTTCTCATCCCTGGAACCACTCTAATGATCATTTTCTGAACTCTCTCTAAAGCTTTTACATCCTTCCAAGAATGTGGTGCCTCGAAGTGGATGTATTACCCTAGCTGAGGCTGAGCAGATCTGTACGATTTAAACACAGCTTCCTTGCTTTTGTCCTTCACACTTCTATTAAAAGCCTGTGAAATTGAATGCTCTATTAGCTGCTCTCTCAACCAGTTCTGCCATCTTCAATGATTTATATACCCTTCTGCTTCTGCACTCCCTTAGGATTGAATTAATTTTATTCTCTGATATTCTTTCTACCAAAATGAATCACTCTACATTAATTATTTTTCTGCTGCATGTGTGTCTGTTCTACAAACATCTTGTGTCCTTTAAAAATTCTATGTGATCCTCTTCATAGCTCACAATACAGGCTACTCATTTATTTTGACCTAACATAAGTCATCATCCCATCTTTGCAAACTACGCTGTGAGGGCCCGATCTGCTTTCCTTTTTGCCTTTGCAAGGTGCGCTTCACTAATTTAACATCAATGTAGAGTGATAACTTGATGAGTCAACAAGCAGTTCTTGTTCCTGCCTTCATGTCTTTTATTTGAAATGACCAACACTTTAAACATCTTTGGAGTCTGATGTGTCAAATAAAAGAAAACAATCATTTAAAAAACGAAAACAGAAGGATCACAGGTCCAGATAGACCTTAGCTTTAGAGTAAAAGTTCAGCACAACATCATTGGCCGAAGGGGCTGTACTATGCTGTACTGTGCTGTACTGATCTATGTTCTATGTACTATGTTCTGTATCTGTAAAATCTTCCTTACTTTTCTGTTTTGACACCATCACCTTGATAACTTGTCATGATCCTTCTACCTTAATTAGTTTGTACAGTTTTGGATTACTTGTTACTTTGGCTAGACCCTTGACATGTGACTCTTACACCTATCATGTTATTCCAGCCATTTGGTTTGTCTCCAGCACCATCTAATTTTTTTAATTTTTTGTAATTATCTCTCTGCCCCAATTAATTGGACTATAGGGCATCCCTTCATTTGCTATTCAGCTGTTGACACTTTACTCACACCATCTGACACTTTTGATCACCTGCAGAGACTTGTTTTTCAACCTGTCGACACTCCACTCACACCATTTGTACAATCTTTTGATCTCTCTGCCTATAAATTCTGTGCCTGTGTGCTTCTTTCACTTCACCTGATGAAGGAGCAGCACTCTGAAACCTTGTAATTTCAAATAAACCTGTTGGACTATAAACTGGTGTCATGTGACTCCTGATCTTGTCCACCTAATCCTACACCGTAACCTCCACTTCAATCTAAAGAAGTGATAATACAAAATTGCTTAAGAATGGTTAACTGACTGACACTTTAGGGGATTGTAGATGCAAAGGATTCTTACTTAAGGATACATATATACCTTAAGATAGAAGAAGTAGAAATTGATAAAGGAAAATATACCCCAAAAGTACACAAAGGGACCTATTGGCTTACTGAAAAGAAAAACTCCTGTGAGGTAGCTTGCACAGGATGGACTCATTGAAAAGTCTAGTTTTCACTGAACCACTGAAAATCTTTTAAAATTATGGCTTGGGTCATTGGGGAATGAGTTGACTGCAACACTATTATACGTTCATCTTTCACTGTGTAGTTAATCTTCCTGTAAGTCAGATATAATGTCATTTTCTTTACATGTGGACTGGTTGATGATATTTTAACTAGTGTGAACTTAGCGAGAAATGTCATGTTATTGGTAATGTCATTATGAAGAAACTACCAGGAAGTGTGCATGATAAGATCATGATCTCATCACTGCAGCCAGTACAGCACATCCACTTGCTCCAAAACGACCCGCAATGAGTGTTGTATTGTCTCATGGTCAAAATGCCAGTATACCCTTAAGATCCACAGTATGCTGGCGCATATTTAAAAAGATACTCATTATATCATCACTGTATTACAGCATGTAATATTGGATATAAATGTCTCAATTGAAATCACATGAAACGTGACCAGTTTATAGAAGCATGTTGCTCTGTATAACTTCATAGATTAATTTTAGCTCAGATACTGATGTGTCTGTGAATGTAATAATTGGAGGACTAGGAGACGGTTCTTCAGCTGTGATCTTCATCATACGCTAATGCTTAAACCCATGGGACTATTACACATAGATAACTTAACTTAGGCCCATTGTTAAAAACCCATCTGGTTCACTAATGTCCTTTAGGGAAGGGAATTTGCCCTCTGAACTGGCAAGCCACTCAATGGGCAATAAATACTGGCCCTGTCAGTGATGCTCATATCCCATGAATAGATTTTAAAAAGCACAAGGATTCAGTAAGAACTGGGATATCTTTGTCCACGTTCTTAAAAAATGACAGTTTTGCATTCATATGACCGTCAGATAGCAGGAGGCATGTAGACGATATGATGGTCGAAGATCAGTATATAAACAGTTAGACTCTTTCTGTGTAGCTTGTTTATGCAGTAGAGTGAGGAAAACCATGAAAAAATACATTTGTTCCACAAACATATTGCTCATTGTCAGCATATTTAACATCAAAGATCAAAGCTGTGCTGTGGTCACATGACAGTTGGTACTTGTGTGCGTTGTTATGGTGATAGAGAGCATGAGATTTGTTCAGCTGGTGCTGAGGGAGAGAGTGTGAAGCGGTTGAAAGGTGATTGGTTCCTAAAGCGGCCTTATATGTCTCAGGTGATGCCTTGCAAAATTGTCATTACAAGAAAATGGTAGCAGTTCAAGGGTAAACCACCTTCCTAGAGTCTACACATGCAGTACAAATTGTCTTTAAAATGCCAAACATTTTGCATTCAAATATCTCCATGATTTTTTCTCTCAAATTTAGACAAAGCCACACCTAAGGTTATCGCTGTACAAGTGCATTAGAAGCACTTGTTCTGTCCTGTGAACAACAAGCTGTTCTTCTTCACCCTCGTTCTGTATTTCACCATGGCAACAGATAGCCAATCTTGTACATATGTTAAATCAGGTTAAAATGTATGAGCCTTCTCAGTAACAGATAAATCCACTTACATATCAATATGAGGAAGTTGCCACAAAGATGAAAATACGATGAACTACATTCTGGTACATATGCAGGAGTAAGTTAACATACTAATCATCACATCCTTACATTAACGCAATTTTTTCTTGTCTAAATACAATGACTTGCAAATATGTTGCATAATTTCTTTCTCATATTCTGCTCTGAGAGATCAATTTATTGTATTCTGAAATAATGGCATGTTTTGCAGACTTAAAAACATTATTCTGCAAAAGATATGTGAAGACATGTCCTAAACTGGAACATATTAAACTGAACACATAATAGATAACCAAATAAAGCTTTGACAAAAGTATATGCAGTCATGATAACAACATAAGAATATGTAGTGGTTTAGGTTTAATAGCTAGTCTTTTATTTTTGACATGTATTGCCACTCTGAATGCAACTTTTGGATTACAGAAGATTGCATATTTTATGCAGAGAAGATATTCCAATGTAGGATTATCCATTGAAGTCTTTAGATGTCCATTTATAATATGTCGCTCACTCTCCAGGCTTCTCTAAGACAGAAATGTAAATTGGGATTTTAGGCTCAAAGGTGCTGATTTGTGTCCACAATTTTCTGTAACTTTGGAAGCAAAATCTTGCAGAAGATGAATTGGATGAACTGATCTTTGTGCTTGAATTTCTGAAATACACTTCTGTTGGTGTCCAGATCCACAACAAGAGTGCCATTTGTTAAAATGAACTCTTTGGTGCGTAACTGGCTCTAAAGTGAACATTAACGATAAGAAAATACTGTTTGTCATGAATGCCAGACAAATTTGTCACTTTGCTGTATTTTCTCATTCCTGATGCTCAGTTTCTGAATTGTTTACAAAGGTCTGTAAGAGATGCTCGGATTTACCAAAATGCATTGAATTTGAAAAAGTGCTTTCTCTGTTAACCATAGAATCATAGAATCATATGGTACAGAAGCGGATCCTTGGTCCTTCAGGTCTGCACCAACAAAAACTGTTTTAAATCTACACTAGTCCTATTTTCTAGCACCTGGCCTGTAGCCTTGAATACTATGATACTTCAGCTGCTCATCTACATACATTTTAAAGGTTGTCTGGTTTCCATTCTGTACTACCCTCCCAGGCAGTGTGTTCCAGACCCCCACTACCTTCTGGGTAAAAAAACCACTAAACCTCCTGCCTTTCACCTTAATATTACACCCCCTTATTGTTGCCCCTTCAACTAAGGGGAACAGCTGCTTTCTATCCATCTTCTCCATGCCTCTCATAAGTTTATACACCTCTACCAGGTCCTCTTTCAGCTTTTTGTGCTCTAAAGAAAACAACTTGAGTGAATTGAGCCTCTCTTCGTAGCTAAACTGCTTCTTCCTAGGAAACATCCTCGTGAATCTCCTCTGCATTCCCACCAACGCAATTACATACCTCCTGTACAGCAGTGACCAGAACTGCACACAGAGACCAGAGCTGTGGCCTGACCAAAGTTTTATTCAGCTCGAAAATAACTTCCCTGTGCTTATAATCCATGCCTCGACCGATAAAGGCAAGTTTCTCGTATGTCTCCTTAACTGCCCTATTAACCTGACCTGCCTCATTCAGGGATCTGTGGACAAGGACGCCAAGATCCACCATTCATTGAGTTCTCCCTTGTCTTGTTAATTCTTTCAAAGTGCATCACCTGACACCTATCGGGGTTAAATTCCATCTGCCACTGATCTGCCTATTTGACCAACCCATCTATATCTTTCAATAACCTAAGACCGTCAGACCACCCAGCCAATCTTCATGTCATCCACAAACTTACTTATCATCCTCCCCACATTTCCTTCTAAACAGTTTATACAGCAAGCTTTGTTTTAACAGGCATCTTAAGAACTGGCACTCTCGATAACAAAAATTATACACCTCAAATGCTGGGAATTAACTTTATTATCGTGATCTCTGCATAGTCAGTTAAGCATGTGAATGAGAAGGCTCTTTGCTGGTAAGTTTTATTTAAGACAAGGTATAACAATGATGTGTATAGCCCCTGCATTACATTTCAATTACTTAGTGTGTGTTTTTTACATTGATTGCGTGGACCTCTTGATCAACTGGAATATTTGAACAACAAGCGTTCCTGGTCCCATAGATGCTGGTTAATAAAAGCTTTGCTGTACATATCATGAATAATAAGAGACTCAGCACCATGGACAGGTTGGCAGCTTTCATGAAGAACCAGGACAATAACCCTTAGGGACTGCTGGAGACATGCACAGATCTGAAATCTGTTACCCCAGCCATTGGCCCTCAGGACTGAAGGTATGGCAAGAGAGGGACAGGGAGCCTGGTGAGCATTCCAGGTGACCATTCAGCACAAGGAGACTCGACAGTGCCAGGAGGCACTAGCTGGAGGAGGAATCACACTGGCACATCAGAAGTCTCCTTTTAAGACACTGTAGATGTGGCCAGGCCCTCCAAGTCCACCCTTCTGTCCCCACATCCAACCCTTGGAATTTGAAGCAAGGTAAGAACACTCTCAGCATGTTAGGGCCATCCAGACAAAAATGTCTCTGGGGTCACCCAGCTGAACCTCCAGGGTTAAAATGTTCCACTGCTGAGCAGGGTCCCTCCATCCTAGCTGTGGAATCAGGCATAACATTATAATGTATTGGGTGGGAGAGGAGGGAAAAAAACTATTGAGGGCACCTTGATGGCATGGGTGACATTACACTGTACATGGATTCTAACATTTGTATAAATGTTGTTTTTCTGCTTCTACATCTGTTTATAGCGCCAAGTGTAACTGTGCCAGCAAGATGTCTAACTTCATGTCCATGATGGATGTACCATTGATTGATGTCTGTGTTGATAGCCTGCTGCAGCCTGTGGAAACAAGATGAACAAGGTATATACAGGAAATTGAGTGCTGCTGACACCGTCGGACCCAGTTCTACAACATCCTTACACTTGCTCAGTCTCCGTGTGTGAATGAGGTAGTCAGTGACGTTTGGGGCGGGGAGGTGTACAGCAAAGAGCCAATTCATTTAGAGATAGTGGGAACTGCAGATGCTGGAGAATCTGAGATAACAAGGTGTAGAGCTGGATGAACACAGCAGGCCAAGCAGCATCAGAGGAGCAGGAAG
>NC_063350.1:22793391-22859095 GCF_021869965.1 Rhincodon typus | reverse complement strand
AGGGTCTAGGCCTGAAACGTCAGCCTTCCTGCTCCTCTGATGCTGCTTGGCCTGCTGTGTTCATCCAGCTCTACACCATGTTATCTCAGCCAATTCATTTAGCTGGCCAGGATTAGGAAGCCCACAGATCTGTGTCCTGTACAGTGCATAGTCTGTGTGTAATGTTCTTTCCCTTTAAACACTCCCACATCAATAAATCTTCTGCAACCCTTTCCACACAAGTTAACTCACTTAACCCCACCCACTCTGAGTGTAGTCATGGTCATTCTCTTTCTCCTTGCATACTTTCCATTTGAAGCACGATGGAAGTTGACAGTAAGCAATCCTTGGCCAGTGGTTTCCAGCCTCCACTTCTACGTGTTAATGACACCACACAATCCAGATCCCCCTCCTGTTGCTTTTCCTATGAATTGTCTGATTCACTTTTCCATTGGCTTTGCAACTCTTCAGGGCTCCACCCAACCCACCTACAAGAGTCAGTCCTTGCCTACCTTTCCCACCCAGTGCCTGGCATATGATGGGACTACGTGAGTGTTGTCATGCATTTCTCTCTTATGTCTTAAAGTCAGGGTGCTCCTGACTGAGGACAAATCACCCCTCTGTATGACCACCTTCCTGTCCATGTTTTATCATTTACTCCCCTTGCAAATAATGTTGCTGCTCCCCTCACAGTTGTCATTTACCCTTACCCCATGTCTTCAGCACCCAATCCTGAAGAATAGATTTCCAATTCTCTTGGATATCCTGTGTGTGAGTTATGGTACTTGTCAATGTGTGTGTGCATGCATGCGTCATCTGCGTGGTTTCACGTGGCGCTTCTGTATATGTATATGTGCAAGTGAACTCTTGAATTTATGTGGGCAAGGCTTTCTATTTGTCAGTGTTTGCCACGATTGATCACCTCCAAAGCTTCTTTTTTATTGTCAAATTCAATGGAATAGCTGTGCTTACTTTCACTTTTACCTTTATGATTGTGTTCATGGTCACCTTCACATGCCGCACTTTGATATTACCTGCTTCCAAATGGACACGACTTCTCTAACACTTTTGACCTCTACCTGCGTTATACTTCAGTTAAAGTGGCCTCTGGGTGTTACTGTCAAGTCTAGTATTTGTTGCCATCCATAATTGTGCTTGAACTCTGTGATTTACTTGGCCATTTCAGCAGACTAGTAAGAGTCAACCACATTGCATGGATCGGAGTAAGCTAGATAGAGTAAAAATGGCAGATTTCATTCCCTAAGGGACGTTACTGATTCAGATGGGGTTTTCCAACAAATGATGAGGCTATCATGGTCCCTGTTGTTGAGGCTATCCTTTAATTCCAGATTTAATAATTGACTTTAAAATCATTCAGCTACCAGAGTGGAATTTAAACCTTTATCTCCACAGCTTTAGCCTGAACCTCTAGATTGCTATTCCAGTGACATTACCATTGTCGTATCACTTCCCTAAAAATTGCTAGTTCCATAGTTAAACATTGGGAAAATTGCATTCATCATGTTCATTCCTGACCACAAGGTCTGTGCTTCCTGCCACCAGTCCCATCCCACCATTGTGTCACTTGGAACTAGAATGTTCACAATTTTTCTATTCCTGAATGGAGCTTCCAATCCAATATACACCTGTCAGCAAGACCATTAACTTCCTTATCCCTGCCTCGGCCATTTCTCACTGAAGTCCTTATCCATTATTAATACTCGTTGACTCAACTATTCAAATGTGTTATAGATTAGCCTTCCATCCTTTATTCATCATCAGCTTCAGTTTATCAGAAACACAACTGCTTGCACCCTGTCCTGAAATAAGCTGTGCCCATCTGTCTTATTCTTCAGACTTGTCCATAGAGCTTCCAATTTAAAATCTGTCTTCCTAATGTTTAAGTCATTTCATGGCCTCATCTTTTCCTAAATTTGTAGATTCCACCAGTCCCCTCATGTTTGCAGGTCTGCATGTACCTGCTCCCGCAAACCTTCTCCCACTGGCTTAATGGTAGGAGACAGTGGTGGTAAAGGGTTGCTTTTCTGATTGGAAGCCTGTGACCAATGGTGTTCCGCATGGATCGGTGCTGGGTCCACTGTTGTTTGTCACTTATAAAAATGATTTGGATGAGAATATAGAAGGCATAGTTAGTAAGTTTGTGGATGACGCCAAAATTGGTTGTATAGTTTACAGTGAAGGAGGTTACCTAAGGTTACAAAGAGGCCTTGATCAATTGAACTGATGGACTGATGGATGGCAGATGGAGTTTAATTTGGATAAATTATATTTTGTATTTATTGTATTTTGGTAAAACGAACAAGGGCTGGACTTGTACAGTTCATGGTAGGGCCCTGGGTAGTGTTGGTGAGCAGAGAGACTAGGGGCTCAGATACATAGTTGTTTGACAGTTGCAACACAGGTAGACAGCATAGTTAAGAAGGTGTTTGGCATGCTTGCTTTCATTGCTCAGTCCTTTGAGTACAGGAGTTAGGATGTCATGTCGAGGCTGTGCAGGACATTGGAGAGGCCACTTTTCTGGTTGCCCTGCTATAATATATATGTTATTAAATTGGAGAGGGTTCAGAAAAGATTTACCAGGATGTTGCTGGTCTGGAGGGTTCAAGGTATAAGGAGAGGGTGAATAAGCTGGGACTTCCTTCACATGAGCGTAGGAGGCTGAAGGGTGACCTTAAAGAGGTTTATTAAACCATGAGGGCCGTAGATAAGGTGAAGAGCAAAGATTCTTTCCCTAGGGTGGGAGAGTTCAAAACTAGTGGGCATATTTTTAAGGTCAGAGGAGAAAGATTTAAAAGGGATCTGAGGGGCAACTTTTTCACTTAGAGGGTGGTTCATATGTGAAATGAACTGCCAGAAGAATTGATAGATGAAGATACAGTTACATCATTTAAAAGATGTTTGGATAGATACATGAAGAGGAAATATGGGCCAAACACAGGAAAGTTGACTAGCTCAGTTGGGAAAATTGTTTGGCATGCATGAGTGGGACTGAAGGGTCTGTTTCCGTGCTTTATGACACTATGACCCTATATGCAATGGGTCCTCTTGTTCCTCCTAATCCATTGTCCCTTTCTTTTCTGTGGACAGACGCAAAGCACAGATTGTGGCCTGCCCCTTCAGGTGATCTAACTGGACAACCCAGTCAAAAGGTGTCCAGATCCCTAACTGATAGCTGTATGTCTCCCCAAACCCCAGGACTGTCTGTTATGGAGCCACACTGACATTGACCCACTGCCTGGGCAGCAAAGGCATGGATCCCTTGACTGAGAACACCCCAAACAGATATGCCTGACTGTGGTCAATCCCCTATACTGGCATCAGACACCATCTTTGAGACTGCACCAGGACCCCCTAACCGATAGATGCTTTCAGAGACTTTGGTGAGAACTATTCCACTTAGGCTTTGAGACACAATTGCTTGCTGCACATGGATGTGTTCTCAGTGTAACCTGCTGGCACATGGTTTAGGTTTGAAATTGAGAAAAGTACATTGCTGTTTAACAAGGTAAGACCATAAGACCATAAGACAAAGGAGCAGAAATTAGGCCGTTCGGCCCATCGAGTCTGCTCCGCCATTCAATCATGGCTGATATGTTACTCAACTCCATTCTCCCACTTTCTCCCCATAACCCTTGATCCCCTTGATAATCAAGAACCTATCTATCTCAGTCTTAAATGTACTCAATGACCTGGCCTCCACAGCCTTCTGTGGCAGTGAATTCTATAGATTCACCACTCTCTGGCTGAAGAAGTTTCTCCTTATCTCCATTCTAAAAGGTCTTCCCTTTACTCTGTGCCCTCGGGTCCTAGTCTCACCTACAAATGAAAACATCTTCCCAACATCCGCACTGTCCAGCTTTGTATGGTCTCTTGACTGATGACTGCTAACCAGGAAGACAAGTTTCCTGGTTGTTTGCTTGCACTAATTGGCACGGCAAGGTGAGGTGAGGCATGGATGCTGTGGGCATGCAGGTAGCCATTAAATGAGTAAGCACTAAGAAAGCGAGCGAACTGTCCTGAGATGCAGTCTGGTCCAATCTGTAATCTGGGTGTCTTGCCTTGTATGCAAAGTGTCCTTGCAGCAGCTTTTCAAAGCTGGTTATTACTGTGCACTACAATGCAAGCCTGTGCTTCCTAAGTGGCTTGAAAGTGGATCAAAGAGATACTATGATGGTCAATACAGTTTGCCAAATGTTAGATGTCAATGTCCTGGTGCCTGGGGATTGTGCTCTAAGATGCTGTTTGTTGCTGAGTAACATGGAGGCTGGTCGCTGCAGTGGTGATCTGAAATCACTAGGTACCTGGTCTGTCTTGCACGTTGAGAATTCTCAATGATTAGCTCGTTCAATGAAAGGGTGAGTTAACCCTTGTTACTCTTAGACCAGATGAAACTCAGGTTCCTTTATTTAAATGTTTATTCATGCACCTGGGGGCTGTAACACATCAAGAAAATAACCATGTATTTCAGTACTTTATTACAAGAACAAAAATATTGTACCATTTTTACAGATGACAAGCTTCCAATCAACAATTCCAATCAATAATAATTTCCAATCTAAAGGTTACAATTTACTCGCCCCTTTCTACCCAACTATGTTTACATAATTCACTTTCCAAGTTATTACACATGACTATACTATCCAATCACATCCAAACTAATACACGATGTTATATTATCCAATCATATTATTACATGTTCACATCTCTAACTGCTCATACGTACCTGTGGTTACAGATGTCTTGCACTGTCTTTCTCCCCTTATCATTCAGTAAGTTTGGCAAATACAAAGCTGAATATTAATGAGGCCAATTGTGGCATTAGTATGGCTTTTAATAAACTCTAATCCCCCTTAATTGGTAACTTGTAATTGTCAAGCAACAAACTCATCTGGCCATCCAGCAACTGCATAATAGAGGCAGTGAGTTCATCCCAATGTTAAGATAAACCTGTCATTCAATTCTGCACAGATCTCACCACAGCCCTCTTAGACTCCATTGGGTCAATTTTAACTGTGGCTGTCGGGCAGAAAACGAGTATTTGATGACTGGTCTGTTGTACTCCTTGCTTTGATTTTTTTTTCCTTTCCATTGAGGCCAATGGAAAGATATTTGGACATTTGTATAATGATCATTGATTTTATTGCATTTTTTTTCTGAAATTGAGTACCTATTACCAATGCATTGTATCTTTCTATTCCTTAGTAATGGTTTCATCCTGGTTACTAATGTCTCACAGATTTCTTTTATTAATTTCTCTTAGAGCTTTGAGGATAAATAATGTTGAAACCTGCCGATTCCTTTGTTTTACATTTTCTCTTCAGAAGCCAATTATTCTGTGTAACTGGGAAAATATGTGATGACATGGTATTTGAACTCAGCATCATACAAATCCTGGGCAACTTATTTCTAAAGGCACTTTTATAGTGATGCTTTCTAACAGCATTGTGCATACATTTGCTGCATTCATTTACAATGTTAAACCTATCTTACCTTAGGTGGTAGACTTGTTGATGGAGTTATAAATGAGTCTCAAGATATTTTTTATACTGCATGAGCTTCAACCTCACTACATTAGGTTATTCCAAAGGTGGGTCAGCTGGAACTGTATGCAGACCACAAAAATTCACTGTGGTTTGTTTCAGCAAGTGGTTAGGAAGAACTGAGGCTTTGAGCTGTCAATATTGGCTCATTTCAACAGGTTGCAGCTCACAGTGCATGGAAACATAAAGTACCTCAGCCGTCATTTTTGTCTTTTTGCCTCTTCTAAAGGGAAGCCATTGTTAAGTTGTGTTGGATACTTCAATTTAAACAGTAGACAATCCCCAAAACACCACCACACTATCAGTGGCTTTCAAGCAACCAACACTTTGAATTTCTTTACCCCTCAATTCATTTCTCGCTGCTTTGGGGTCAAAACAACCAGCATATTAGTTGAACAACTGATGTCATGTTTGCTCAACATCACCATGAAGAGAGCAATGGAATTCTTTAGATTGCAAAGAACTCATACACGGAGCCCAGATGATCATACATTCTCCCTAAGCCAATTTGTGTCTTAGATCAATATTAATGGTGACTGGCTCCTCAATGTGCAGCTAGTCTGAGATCACCGAGACTATATTACACATTTTCATACTCATTTCTGCGAGCATCACTGATTCATTTATAACCTATTTTTTCCCCTAATCACGTATTCAGAAATGTTATTACACATCTCTGGAGCCAGTAGGACTTGAAGCCAGGCCTCTCAGTCCAGGGATAAGGACTCCACCTCGACACAAGAGCTCCCACATGATTCATTCATATTAAGTCAGACCATGATGCATTGACCTTAATGTAACAAATTGAATCCAGATTGATTAACACTGCCTGGTGATACCTGAATTAGTCCATCCAGTGGCTCAGCAGTACTTAAATGTAGCAAGGTGTTTTCTGCAAATAGGATTTGATTGGAGTATATACTGAAATGTTAAAAGCTTCAGCTGCCACAGTAAGTCTGATGATCATTTTACAATACCATTCTGCATTAGCATAAATGGGACTGGTGGTTTATTGCATTCTACACAACTATAATTTGTAAAAAAAAAAAACTTTTTAAAGTCAAGGCTGACACTCCAGTACACTTCTGTTTGAGATGTTGACTTTTCATTGAAACATTAACCTGAATCCCCATCTGCCTCCTCAGGTGTTCATACGAAAAAGTCCTAAAGATTTATTTTGAAGATGAGTGGGGAGTTATTCCCAGTTCCTTGGCCAACATTTATTTCACAATCCACATCACAAAACCAGACGAACTGATTGTTGTCACATTGTCGTTTGTGGCAGCTTCCTGTCTACAGATAGGCTGCCACTCTTCCTATATTACAACCATTTCTACACTTCAATGAGTGAAGTTGCCATAGTCTTAACAGACCATAGGATCATTAGAGAGAGAGATGACTGGTAGTGGTTTAACCTGAGTGTCATTGTGCCTCAGGCAAGGGGAGAAGTTGAGAAGGAGGATCCTTCATGGCACCTTCAGTACTTCATCAACTGTAATGCACTTTGAGCCATCCAGTGGTCATGAAAAGTGCTAGAGAATGTATAGCTGTCTTTTTTCTCAAGTGGGATACATAATAGGAAGAAAAGTATAACCAGTGTGAAATGGCACATAGAGAACCCTCTGCTTACAGCCAGAGACATTCATATTCACCACATTCTGGAGCCCCTTCTTAGAAATAATATAAACAATTTAATAAATACTACTTCTGTTCTGCTGAAAATCAACTGTGCCCACAATCTTCAGTTTCCATCAAAGCACACAGTATGTTTGTTGTATATCATCCAGCCCCCTTCCAAACTATTTCAATGCCTGAAGAAGTGACACATAAAGTGCTCTTCAATTTAGAAAATTGGATTCACTATCCTTAATAGCTATATCCATTATCATAAGTTATCACTAACCATATTTGCCCTGATGTTACTATGTAATATTCTGTCTATACTTAATCTAATCCAGTACTCTTCCAAGATATTGCTTGAGAAACTAGAGCTTGTGAGGTTGCTGGTAGCTATTTTCTGTTGGTCTGACCTGAGATTGTCCTCCTTTTCCTTGTACTTATTTTCCTGGAAATGACTAGTTGCAAACAACAGCCCCAGTTCCATTGGCCATGGTACTCTGACTATGTTCATCTCCAGTTTTATGTGTTGACATCTAAAAGATACCTGACCTATAGCTTTGAGACAGTGTTATGTGAAAGTTTATCTGTTAGATCACCAGCACTGAACATTCACTTAGCAAAGCCTTTGATCACTACAAATACAAGACTGAATTGTACAAATGAATCCTTCATGTAGCTTTGTGTGTTTTCAGGGAGGAACTTTATCCTGCTTTATAGGATCTCTGTCAGAAACATTTGCAGTGTCTTGACTAGAATAGTGATTTGCTCCACATTGCCTGCTTTGCTGTGAAACCCACTTTATGGTGTTAGTGGCAATGGCATCCTCCAGTTAGCAATATAATTGCCACACCCACTGAGAGACCGTTCTTGATACCTTCATGTGCACATGTGAAGATCTGCAAGTATGATAAAGGATGTGGAGGCTATGCAGAGGGCGCAAAAGAGATTTACAAGCATGTTGCCTGGATTGGAGTGTATTAGTTATAACGAGAGATTGGACAAACTTGGACTATTTTCGCTAGAGTTTTAGAGGCTGAGGGGCGACCTGATAGAAATACATTAAATTATAAGAGGCAAGGATAAGGTGGATAGTCAACAATAGTAAGAATTGCCGATGCTGGAGTCAGAGATAACACAGTGTGGAGCTGGAGGAGCACAGCGGGCCAGGCAGCCATCAGAGGAGCAGGAAAGCTGACGTTTTGGGTCGGGACCTTTTTTACCAGGGTGAAAATGTCAAATACCAGGTAACACAGGTTTAAGGTGAGAAAGAAAATGTTTAAAGAAGATCTGCGTGGAAAGCTTTTTAAACAGAGCGAAGGAGAGGCCTGGAACATGCTTCCATGGGAGGTGGTAGAAGCAGATATTATAGCAAAGTTTATGAGGCATTTAGACAGTCACAGGAACAAGTAGACAATAAGGGAAATGGAGTATGCGCAGGCAGACGGGATTAGTTTAGAATGGTATCATGGTCAACACAGGCATAGTGAGCCAAAGGGCCTGTACCTGAGCTGCACTGTTCTATGTTCTATGAAGCAATTGTGACACTAGACGATCATACTAGACCAAAAAACAGGTGCATCACAGCAGGAAGCAAGTGGGTAAGGTAGTGAGGACAAGTCAGTTTTGAAACATTAGTCGAAAAGGCAAGTAATGGTTTTGGACATCGACTACAGGATTACCTCCAGTTACTGTCATGAAAATCTGGTTCTAAGTCCATAATACCATAGCTACATATTGTCTTGCACTGACTGTAAACATCTGAATGTATATAAATTCTGCAGTTGTATGAGATTTTCTGCAACCCTGCACCTCACAGATGAGAACACTAATCCTGGATGGCCTTATTTTGAGATTACCTCCAATACTATTTAAACTCTGATTGGATAATTGGCTGGAAGTTTTGGCCAGTTGCATTCTTCCAGCGTTGTGACTGTGTCGAGTTTCTGGGCTCAGGTTAACCTGGATAATTCAACAAGTTGCAGACAGTATTTCTGCCTGGATTTGGAAATTCACTGCTAAGAGACAAGAGAATGTTAATAGGCAGCGAACATTATTGAAGAATTCATTGAAGCAGTGGGGAAGTGTTGATCAATGACTGCTGGAACCAATAGTGCCAACATGGTCCCTCTATGTTGTGCTTGACATTCTGAATCATCTAGCAAAACTTTACTCCTGTCGAATTTCTGAGTTCTTTGCCTGCAGAGTTACTGAAGTCAATACAATCATGGAAAATGTAGTACATGGCATCATTATGTCACTATTTTAACCCCATTACACTCATTCCCATGTTGCTTTCACCTATCCCATCCAGCAGTAAATACATAGGTTTGTAAATTGGAAAGTGACCTCTTGTCATGGATCCCAAATGAATTCATTACCATTGTTCCACAGCTGGATTCTAAACAATTTCAAGACACGGAGAAATCTTTTCTCCACTACTGACCTCTACTTAAGCAATTTCATGCAATTAGTAGTTGCTGTTGCAAAGTATATCCATTTTGCACTTGCTAATCAAAATAATAACCAATTAGAATAAAATCTGCACCTGAGGAACATAATTTGCTTCTTACACAATTCTTGTTTTCTGTTCTGTCTATATGTGTACATATACACATCGACACATACATGTTAAATAAATGAGTGCTTTTTTGTTGATGCATATGTTTATTCTGAAGGTATTGAACTCCCAAAGTTTAAAATCAGCATTTCTGTATTGCCTCATTGCAGGTTGTGAGAACTTACTGGTTAACTGATGGATTTCTGCTGAAGTCATTAACTTTTAGTCTCTGAGTTTATGAGACTAGGTCACCAGCACCTCTGACCTACTCCCATCAAAAAATGCAAAATAGATTGTTTTTCTGTACAAGGTCACCAGTCATGTTTTTAACATTATGAAATGTTACTTTCCTAATCTACTGGAGACTCCTAATAAAGTGATAAATTATACGTGGCATTTGGATCAAATCTATCCCTCCCCTTTCAATTCATAATCGCAGATTGTATAATAGACACCGACTGTAATACAAAGATCAATCTCCACAGAAACTTGATGTGGGTAATAAAGAGGCAAATCTCATTCATGAGTGGACATGAAAGTGTTTTTGCAGCTGTTTGCCACTTCTATGTTACACCCTATGTCTTAATTTACATTTAATTGCATCTGTCTATTGGCTAGTCTCTTGAGTAATTCTGAACAAGGATTGGTCATTGGGTCAGACATTTAGGACAAAGCACTAGCTTTCATTAGCTTTTTATTGATAGTCAAAATCCCAAACAAAGTGTCAGATGCAAAGCCCTGCATGGTGAGCTTTGGGTTTCATATGTGGCAGCCTAGTCAACTGCAAAGTGATTTACTAAAGGAAAAATACATGAATAAAGTACCATATTTTAAATTCAGCTCTCTACTTGCTGCAAGGATAGTCCATTCTTTCTAAGCTGTTTCTTTAGACATGTTCATTGGAGAGTAAAACAAAAAGTAAACAGTGTTGATTCTTAGCTCTGGAGAAATTGCAGAATTAACTGGACAGTAAATGGAGTAACTGAAGGCTGTAGGGTCTTGGTGATTCTTGGTCTATAAGAAAAATAATTTCTTGTCGTGTAATCGGTTTATCTGATTTGGTGAGCAAATTGTACCAAGGTTCAATTTCCGGCAAATATCAATATCAAAATATTAAACACAGAATAAGATAATGACTACATTTTACTTTAAAATGATATTTTGGGCTGTAAGATCAGGAGAAATTATATAGAGTCATTACAGCGTAGAAGGAGAGTCATTAGGCTCACCAAGTCCAGGCTAGCTCTCTGAAGCAATCCAGTCAATCCTACTGACACTACTTTATTCTCATCACCCTACAAGTTTTTATTAAGTGTTATAACCTCAACCCCAATCCAATTTCCTTTTTGAAATCATTCATCATCTTTGCACACAACACCCTTGTAGACAGTGAATTCCAATTCATCACCACTTGTTATGTGAAAAAGTGTTTCCTCATATCCCCTTTGTAACTCCTGTCCAAAATCTGAAATCTGGGTCCCTTAGTCCTTGTTTCCATTAGCTAATGGAAACAGGCTTTCTTTTTCTGTCTTACCTAAATCTGTCACAATCTTGTATACCTCTATCAGATCTCTTCTGACTCTCCTTTGCTTCAAGAGGAACAAACACAATCTAACCTTGTATGAATTACATGAAGCTAGCATACAAAGTTCAACAGGTAATAGAGACAGCAAATGGAATGTTAGCCTTTATTTCAAGGGGAAAGGAGTATAAAAACAGGGAAGTCATGCAAAAACTATACAAGGCACTAATGATTACCATATCTAGAGTACTGCAAACAGTTTTGGATCTCCTATCTCAAGAAAGATACACTGACTTTGGAAGCCATCCAGAGAATGTTCACTAATGATCCTGTTTATGGAAGCATTTTCTCATGAGGAGAGTTACACAGTCTGTACTTGTTGGAGTTTAGAAGAATGAGAGATGACCTTATCGAAATGTACAAGATTCTTAGGTAACTTGACAGGTTAGATGTGGAAAGGTTGTTTTCCCTTGTGAGAGAGTCTAGGATCAGAAGGTATAGTATCAGATTAAGGGTCACACATTTAAAACAAAAATGAAGAGGAATTCTTTCCCTCAGAGGGTTGCGAATCTGTGGAATTCTTTATCACAGAAGGGAATCAAGGGTTATGGAATATTAAACAGAATAAGTGGAGTTGGGGATTTGGTCAGCCATGATCTCATTGAATGGCAAAACAGATTCAATGGGCTAAATGCCCTAATTTCTTTCACAGTGTTATATTCTCTTGGTTGTGGAGGGAAACTAAATACAATTTTATAAAAAGGGGTTACAGCAGGAGTAAGACAATACATTACAAGATAATACTGTAAGACATATCTTAGCAGTTGTGAATCTTGAACACAGTTAAGGGTCTGAGCCAGTAGAAATGACTGGAGAAGAACCTTGTACATCCTAAGGCTTCTTTCAGTCTGGGGAGCAGACTAGAGAGTATAAAAAACGTTTCTGTAGACAGGATAGGATAAAGACATAGGACAGAAGATTTTTGTTTATGTACAATAATGAAATGTAAACATGTATACGCACATGATCACGGTATAAAGGTTCATGGTTTTCTGTATGTATGGGACACAGGTGGGAGAGCCAAACAGAGATCAGTCACAGATAGGACAGAGTGGTACAGAGCAGACAGAATATCTGACAGAACTCTGTTCTGCCAAAGTCTCTCTCAGAGGTTGTTTGAATAAATACGACCAGCAGTTTTGAGTTCTCCAATGGTTTGTACACAGGAATAACATCAATGTAGTCTTGTAGTTAAAATTCCTCATTTCTGCCATTTAGTGACTCTGAGACAAGGCTATGAGATAAGATTGAACCAGCAACATTTGTTTGGACCATGAGGTTCTAAATTGCTTTTGATGGATTCTCCCCTAGATATATTTTGTGAAAAAATGTGTTTCTTTCTAAATATAAACTTCTTAATCTTACGTCTCTAATCCACAGTATTTCTTGCAAAGTGGCTTGATCATCAAATCGCGCAGGACTGAAGGGCGCCATTCTGCCCAAACTATCTGTATCTCTTTGGAAAACGCTATTCAATTAGTCCCAAATTGCCCCACATATACTCCTTTCAAGTATATGTCTAATTCCCTTTGGAAAGTTATTCTTGAATCTGTTTGTGCCAGCCGTTCAGGCAGTGTGATCAGAACAGCTTGGTGCACAAAACAAATTCTCCTAATCTTTACTCTCATTAAGGGTATGACTTGCATGTAAGTACAAAGTGTAGTTAGTTTGGAAGCTTCATTAGTTTAACCATTCAGTTACTTGGTTAATTATCTAAAGGAAGTTGAAATAAAATCCTTCCATTTCTGTAATCTATTTTGATGTCAACCCATGCAAATTAGTACATCTACTCTGATAGCTTTTGAATGTCTACAATAAAGTTACTTTGAATTCTTCAAATTTAGTTTGTAACTGATGGAGTGATGGCTAAAAATATTCTCCAGAATTTGAAAATCTTTATCTCAGACAAGTTATTTTCTTCAAGGTAGCACTAAAGCATCCATGTTTATGTAATAAAGCAAGCTATGGTTGCAACACATTTTGATTCAATGCAGTGGGACTTTGATTTTAACCTGGTTTTGACTACGCTGAACCTTAGAGTAATTAATGCATTTGCGAGTACTTTTATAGGAAGGTGTCGAACAAATCTAAATTGTGTCATTATTGTTGTTGCTGCCACTTCTGCCATAATCAGAATCAGTGTTGACAACAATATTTATTCAACATGGAATGTTCCCCAGAATTAACTAGTTTAGTCGGAATGATTCATGGATCATATGTCACTGCAAACCCTTTACAATACCTATCAATTCTGAGCATTATAAGATTTATGAATACTCCTTCCAGTTACTGATAGTTTTCCAAATACTGCTGAATTAATTAGATTATAATGACTCATAATGGTGGACTGTCTCACTAGGTGCGCTAGAGTTACACGCCAGCATGGCTTCGCATTCTGGACATTCAAGTAGAAGTATTTCTTTCCATGTATGATAGCCATCTGCTGATAATTAACAATCAGTGAGGATATAATTAGAATCTGTCAGGCATGATATTAACCATGTCTATTTTTAATAAAGCTTTCAGTAAATTACCATCATATTTAAATACGTTACTAAAAATCTCAAACCCTTTTGAATCTTATTCTGATTTACTTCAAGTGTACATCATTGTTTCTATTTGGGAGATTACAAGCCAAATGAGTGTATTCATCTCAGATGTTTGTGAGAAATGAACATTTCAACATAGTAATTGCTTTAGGATTCAGTGTAACAATGTATATTAAATGCTTATGGTAACTAAATGAAATAATGTCTGAAATGTGTAATCATGCCAGAATAGGTAGTTCTGAAATCAAACAATTGAATAGGGACTTCAGTTTAATGAATCCTGAATTGTTGAGGTGAATGTTGGGTCCTATTACAGTTCTTGGGCAATCTCTATTTATTAGTCTTATAATTTGTTCTGCTTGAGCACAAATCAGTCAAAAAATTCAGGATTGAGAAAGTTGGAAAAATGAAGAAATGAAGGATCCATCCTTAAGAGCATTGTGGGGCAGCATGTGGACTGCAGCAGATTGAGACAGGAGCTCACTAACAGCTTCTTAAGGGTAACAGAGGAGGAGTAACAAATCCTAGTCCAGCCAGCGATGCCCACATGCCACAAGTGAATATTAAAAGAAAATTCTAAATTGTTAACGCCAGGAAATTGGGGCTGACTATATAAACAAATGAATATTTAATTTGTTTGAATATCACTTACCTGCCTTCTATTCAAACAGGTGTTAGCCCAATTATGTTATCTGACGTAAATTTCAGTTTATTAAAAGTGTTGGCATTTAAAAATCCTCTAACCTTTTGTCCACTGATGTTGTTAACATCAATCTGTAAGCTTTCCAATGCTTAACACTAACCATTACCTTATGAACAATAAAAGCAGGACTGTGGTGATTTTCAATTTCAATAAACATGAAAAAATGGTCAGTTTTGATGGAGATAGAAAAAATCTTTGGGATATCAAAGTTTCTACATAGTCATCATTTTGGTTTTGAACCGTTGCGTTAATAGTTGCTACACAGTGTGGCTGAGAGTTTTCTGCCAAGTATACTGGGAATCCCAGTATTAAAGATAAATAGTTTTTTTGTGTTTACTTACTTACAGCTATGCTGTAGAAGCTGTCCGTGGAATGGAAAACATGTTTGATATTTATTCAACTGTGATTGCATTAGGTCAGCAATGCAGAAGTTGGGAAGAACTTTGTGTTCATCAGTCAAGGTCATGTTAAATTTTAGTTCGAAATGAAGGTCAATTTTACATGAATGAATCTTGGACAAGGAAAGAATTGCCCCCTCCCCCAACATTTTTAACATTTTCATGAATTGCTCAAAGGCAAGTATATTCGTATAAGCTTTAATTTCTGACAAGCCAAATTATAATGACATGGCTCAACTAAAGTACTAATTAGCACCAGGAGAAGATTAATCGGCTCTTTGAGCCTGCTCTTCCATTAAGTAAGATCATAGAATCAAAGAATTCCTACAGTGTGGAAGCAGGCCATTCAGTCCATCCAATCCTCCAAAGAGCATCTCACCAAGGCCCACTCCATCCCTGTAACTCTGCATTTCCCATGGCTAACCCACCCAACCTACACATCCCTGAACACGATGGGCAATGTAGCACGGCCAATCCACTAAATCTGCACATCCTTGGACTGTGGGAAGAAGCTGGAGCACCCGCAGGAAATGCATACAGACATGGGAAAAATGGGCAAACGCAACACAGACGGTCACCCGAGGCTGGAATCAAACTGGGTCCCTGGCACTGTGAGGTAGCAGTACTAACCACTGAGCCACCGTGCTGCCCCTGGCGCAGCTTAATTATAACTGATCTACTTGTGGCCTCAACACCACTTTCTTTGAGTCTCCTATTAGTCAAGAATCTAACTACCTATGCCTCAGAAATATTCAATAACCTTGCCCCACTGCTCTCTAGGGAAGAGAATTCCACAGGTTCATGATCTCCTCTCCTCCATCTTAAATGGGAGATTTTTGTTTTTAAATTATGCCCCCGGTTCTAATCTGTCCCACAAGGGAAAAACGTCCTTTCAGCACCTAATCCACCAAGTCCACTCAGGATCTATCTATTTCAATAACATCGCCTCTCATTCTTCTAAACTCCAATAGATACTGACCTGACTTATTTACTTTTTCCTCATACGATAGCCCGCTTATTCCAGGAGTCAGTCGAGTCATTGTTCTCTGCCTCTAATACAGTTATGTCATTTCTTAAATAAGGAAACAGGAATTGTATGCAGTACTTTAGATGTTGTCTCACCAAAACTCCATTCAACTACAGCAAAACACCATTACTCCTTTAAGCCATTTTCCTTGAAATGAACAGTAACATTCCATTTGCTTTTCTAAACTTGCTGTACCTGCAAACAAACGTTTTGCAGTTCATGTACCAGGAGATCCATGTCCCTCTACCCGAGAGTTTTGCAATCTCTCTCTTTTAAATAATATACTGCTTTAGTATTCTGCATACTAAAATGGATAAGATCACTTTTAACTACACTATCTTCTGACTTTTTACCCACTGATTGTGTCCTATTCACAACTACCTTTGTGCGTTTGGCTTTAAAACAGTTGATTCTCCAGTTGCTATTTGTGGGAATTAGCCTTATGCAAGTTAGATACTACGTTTGCCCATAGAAAAGAACACCATATTCCCAAGTACTTCATCAGTTGACGCTTTAGTCTTGGTAGTATTCCTGCCTTTGGGGAGGACAGCATGGGTTCAAATCTCATTTTGGGGATTTGAGCTCACAATCTAGGTTAACATTCCAAATCCCATTACTGAGGTAGAGCTGCACTGTGAAAATTATATCTATTGAATGAAATGTTAATCTGAGCCCCCATTGTTGATTATAAGGCTGAAAGTCTTAATACTGAGAAGTGCCATCAGTACCACCCTCTATGATAATGCCATGTGGACTTGTGAACAGTACAGTTTAGGTTCTCAAAGGAGTGAGACCTAACATTTGGTCCATTTCAATGTCTTCGTGACAATGTCTGTCATGTCAATGTAACCTGTAACTAGTTGCTAGCATTCAATTAACTATATCTTGTTAATTGCACAAGACCCTTCAGGTTAGACTAACTTGACCAAGCAGGCCCTGTGGTTTCCTACATTTAGACTGTAGCAGTAACCTTCACCATGAGCAGTAGCTCATACAGTACAGTGCTAGCATGTTCATACAATGTCATAGGCAGCTGTGCGGATTTAACTGCTCAAATCAAATGGTGAGCAGCACTTTGAGATCTTCAGATTCATCTTAGAGTTGGCTGCTTGTGCAGTCCAGTCAGAAGCAGGGAAGAGCCTAAAGGTTTGAGAAGCC
The DNA here is from genome assembly GCF_021869965.1 of Rhincodon typus. Taxonomy (NCBI): domain Eukaryota; kingdom Metazoa; phylum Chordata; class Chondrichthyes; order Orectolobiformes; family Rhincodontidae; genus Rhincodon; species Rhincodon typus. Next base: position 22,841,961 of record NC_063350.1, on the reverse strand, counting down.
CGCAAAAAAAATCCTTTTCTGAAGTTCTCTACCATTGGATTACTCAAGTGGATTTTTAAAATCCTAAAATGGGATTCACTTGAGACAAGTACAGGAGCAAAATGCTGAAGCCCAAGTTTTATTCCACATCCCAGAATGTCTTAATCTCCCAAATACTATTTCCTGTGAATTTTCATATCTGATTGCATTCTCTATGTGATACACAATTCTACAATTGCTTTTAAAATTAAATATACCACAGAGGAAAAAGATACTAATCCTGCAACTTGTTTACTTGCTACTCCTAAGTGTATAGTCCTCAAGCATCTTTCTGCAATGGTGTTCCTGCATCAGATGAGAGTGCTCTGCCCTGGTAACCAGCCATGTGCTTCTCAGATCTTTCTTTTAAAGTTTTATTTGCAGTTTGATCCTGTTTGAGTTTGTGGCAGGTGGTTAGAAAAAGAAATGTTGTTAATGAAGTTGAAGCAATGGTTTTAAAATTCTCATTGGTATTTTCAAATCCATCCACAGCCTTTCTTTATCTTTGTAACCTTCTCCAACACAACACTCCAAGATAATCTCAGAGATTACTGGAAAAACTCAGCACATCTGGCAGCATCTGTTGAGAGAGAACAGAGTTAACGTTTTGGGTCCTATATGTCTCTTATCCTTCAACGCACCACCGGGTGTTCCCTGGCCAACATCTCTGTCTCAGTTCTGAGGAAGGGTCACCGGACCCGAAATGTTAACTCTATTTTTTCCTTCACAGGTGCTGCCACACCTGCTGAGCCTCTCCAGTAACTTTGTTTTTGTTCCTGATTTACAGCATCCACAGTTCTTTCGGTTTTTATCTCTGTCTCAGTTATTGCAGCACTCCAGCGAGACTCAGTGCATGATGGAAAAACAGCATTTTATCTTCCGCTTGGGGATCCTGCAGCCTTCAGGACTCAATATTGAGTTCAATAATTTTAGGGCCTGAATACCTCCTTCCATGTCCTTTATCCATTCCACACCCCTGGCTCTGTCATCCCCTGGGCTCCTTTCAGCACAGCAAACCCATTGTCACCCGTTTAGGGTCCGCATTATCAGCTTTTCGTTATTTATCTCTTTGTTTGCCGAACGGTCTTTCTCTTCCTCTGGGATCTGATTCTGCATGGTGGCTTAGTGGTTTGCACTGCTGTCTCATGACACCAGGGACCAGAGTTCAATTCTAGCCTTTGGCGACTGTCTGTGTGGAGTTTTCACATTCTCCCTGTATCTGCTTGGGGTTGCTCTGATTCCATCTCACCATCCAAAGATATGCTAGTTAGATGGATTGGCTATGGGAAATACAGGGATGGGTTGGGGATGTATTAAGTGGAATTGTATGAGAATTTAAATATAAGTAGGTACAGGAAGGTTGAGCATGACATTTGGTCCCAGATTGCAGTCATGTTAACGTTTCTGTGAGAGCAGTGTTGAATCCCAAAAGACATGGATGGTCTAATAATTCATGTAATCCAGGTATGGGTGGCTCTCAAAAAAAGAAATGTAGCAATCCATTTTAAAGTCAAGAAAAGTGTGATCAAAGTAGCACTGCCTATCCAAAAGGTTATTCAATTGGCACAACAAGTAGTATCTCTTTTTCAACAATACGAGCCAGTAAAAATCGATCCTATATTATGCTTTTGATGTCCACTAGCAAACAGCAGGAACAGCTGGCTACAGTACAATATCTTGACTTGATCTGGATTACTAAACAGGGAGTTGTCCTAAATTACATTGCATTTGGCCCTAGTGCCATAAAAATGGAGATTGATTGGATACGATTTTGCTGAGACAGAAAACAGTAAATATAACCTTTTAAAAAATTCTACTGCATTTTTCAAATAAATTCATTGATGAGTGTGAAACTACAGCATAATTCTGAGCTCCAGAGGGATTTAAAAACTGTTTGAGGAAGATTAGGGAGTCTTCTAGTATACTGGACAATGTTGATACAGTGTGGAGCTGGAGGAACACAGCAGGTCAAGCAGCACAGGAGCAGGAGAGTTGATGTTTTGGGTCGGGACCCTTCAGCAGGAGTCCTGATGAAGGATTCCGACCTGAAGCATCGATTCTCCTGCTCCTCTGATGCTGCCTGACCTGCTGTGTTCCTACAGCTCTACACTATATTGACTCTGACTCCAGCATCTGCAGTTCTTGCTATCTCCTACTGGACAATGTTCCTCTTTTAATCACTGCCATGAAATGATTAATTTTAGTGAAGTTTGTGGTATGTTAATACTACAGAATGGCTGCTACGTTAGCTGATGTGAAAACAGCCTCTGCACTTTCAATCAATTCATCAATAAGACATACAGTATTGAGATGGTCATGATTTGGTGCATTTCAAATGCAAGATTAGAGGTTTATTCAGAAGCAAGAACAGGTGAGGAGATTTGCTCCTTTTCACTTTGCTACCTGTTGTATGATGAATCTTTAACACTGCTCATTATGTTGTATGAGCCACCTGGACTAATCAGTCACCATAGGTACATTTGTTCACCATCTGTCTTTATGTTGGGCATCTACAGGACCCACTTGGTCTATTAGAGGAAAACCACTGGGTAGTATAACAAGAAGAGACTCTTGTCTTAAACAATCCCCTAAAAATGGGGACACAGGTGGCCAAGGTGATTAAGAAGGGATATGTCATGCTTGCCTTCATCGGTTGGGGCACAGAGTAAAGAGTTGGTAAACCATGTTGCAGCTATATAAAACCCTTATTAGGTCACATTTGAAGTATTTTGTGCAGTTTTGGTCACCACATTACCAGAAGGATGTGGAAGCTTTGGAGAGAGTGCAAAGAAGGTTCACCAGGATGTTGCCTGGTCTTGAGGGCATTGACTATGAGGAAAGGTTAAAAAGACTAGGATTGTTTTCATTGGAAAGTCGGCGGCTGAGAGGAGACCTGATAGAGGTTTACAAAATTATGAGGGGCATAGATACGGTGGATAATCAGAGGCTTTTTCCCAGGGTTGAAGTTTCAATTACAAGGGGGCACAGGTTCAAGGTGAGAGGGGGAAAGTTTAAGGGAGATGTGCGAGGGACGTTTTTCATGCAGAAAGTGGTAGGAGCCTGGAATGCACTGCCAGAAGAGGTGGTGGGAGCAGGCACATTGGTGACATTCAAGATGCATCTGCATGGTTACATGAATAGGTAGGGTATAGAGGGATACGGACTGAATAAGAGCAGAAGGTTTGTTTTTTAGATTACTTAGGACATGATGATTGGCACAGACTTGGACGGCTGAAGGGTCTGTTCCTGTGCTGTACTTCTCTTTTGTTCTAAACAAAGCACAGTTTGATGTATGACAGCTGTCTGAAGCAGCACATGTTTGAATGCAGCAAGACTTGCACAATATCCAAGTTTGGGCTGTTAAGCGGCAAGTAACATTTGCATCATGCAATGAAATGATCATCTGAAACAGAGAATCTAACCATCATCCCTTGCCAGTCAATGGCATTACCATCCCTAAATCCTCAATAATCAATATCCTGGGGTTAACTATTGTCCAGAAACTGAACTACACTGGCCATAGTAGCAGTCTCCTTTACATGGGTGAGGCCAAACAGACTGGGCAACTGCTTTGTGGAACACCTCTGCTCTGTCTATGGGAATGACTTCCACCTCCCAATTGCTTGCTATTTCAATAAACCACCATGCTCCCATGCTAACATTTCTGTCCTGGGCATGCTGCAATGTTCCAACAAAGCATAATGCCAGCTTGAGGAAACACCTCCCTTTCCACTTAAGTACTTTACAGCCTTGAAGTCTCAACACTGAATTTCATAACTTCAAAAATTGATTGTAATATGTCTGTTCTCCATTTTTCCCCACATTCCCTCGTTCTCTCTGCCCCACAGCCTTGACTTGTCTGCGTCTTGTTTACTTTGCTCTTAATAGAGAGGACCCATTTTCTCCCTTTCAGTCCTTAATTTACTCCCATTTTACATCTCTTTTTCTCTTTCACCACTATTAATAATTTCCTTGTTTTTTGCACTGGGCATCTACATCATCTACCTCCTTTGCTTCTATCAAAAGTATATTTAAAAAAATCCCAACACTTTCAGTTCTGAAGAGAAGTTATATTGGACTCCAAATGTTAACTCCATTTCTCTCTCCACAGATGCTGCCAGATCTGCTGATTTTCTCCAGCATTCTGTGCTTGTTTCAGACTTCCAGCATCGGTAATATTTTACTTTTAAACGGCCATATGAATATTATGCTGCAACAGCAAGCTAGAGGCTGGGAATTCTGCAACAAGTAACTTATGTCCTACCTCCCCAGTACCTGTCCATTGTCTACAAGGCACAAGTCAGGACTGTGTCAGGAAAATTACACTCTTCATTTGACCAAATGGGTACAGCTATAACTATACTCAGGATTAGCAACACCACCCAGAACAAAGTAGTCCATTTGATAGCCACCCAATCTACCACCGTCTGTATTCAATCTCTTAATTACTGATACATATTAGCAGCAGTGTGTACCTTTTACAAGCTGCAGTGCAGTAACTCACCACAAGTTCTCTGACAACAAACTCATGATCTCTACCATCTGAAAAGACAAGGGCAGATGTGTAGAACCTGGAAGATCCCCTCCAAGCCAAAAACCATCCTGACTTGAAACTACATCACAATTCCTTTATTGACACTGGATTGAAGTCATGGAATTCAATCCCTAACTGGAGAGTATTTACCTAGAACCCAAGGAGTGCAGTGGTGCAAGATTACTCACCACCACCCCATTCTCCAAGTCAGGTAGGGATGTGAAATAAATGCTGGCCCAGCCAGCAACACCTAAAGAGCAATTAGGATTTGACATAACAAGGTGTAGAGCTGGATGAACACAGCAGGCCAAGCAGCATCAGAGGAGCAGGAAAGCTGACGTTTCAGGCCTAGACCTTTCTTCAGATTTGACATAACATTTATAACAATGTCTATCGAACTAATGGGAAAGGTCTATCTCCTTCCAGATCCAGACTTGTTCTCTTGCCCAATTCCCAGTGACATCCCCATTTTAAGTGGCACTTACTGCACTCCTTAGCATTAAGTCTTTTAAAGCGTAACATGTTGTACAACATGATCTGCAGCAAATTACTACTGAAATTAGATACTGCTTTAAACCTCGAAGCAACAGCTTTGCAGGTGGGGCATCAGAAATTTCCTATTAGTCCTTGATCTAAAAGAAGAAAGATCACCTCTAAATTAACACATTAACTTTTTGGTTATCAATACACTCTGCTCAAATTTACATAATTCTCGCATCTTACTGAATTAAATAAAGGGTAGGTCGTTCTTTAAACATAGCACATGCTGCTTCTAGTTACTAAAGAACAGTAGGCTGGAAAAGGAATGCACACCTGATTTTTATCAGGGCAGTAAAAGTAACATACCTGCATTCTTCATTATCTGAAATTTTATAATTTGTGTTGCTAAAAAAGATTGTCTTGTTTCAACCTGTCAATTAGACACCAATGTTGCTATATATGGATTTGGAGTGCCAGTTTAAAAAAAAGACGGAGCTGTAATACATCCATTAGTTTCAAAATGGAAAGGAAAAGAGGATGTGTTCATTAGGTGAATTATATATAGAATCATTAGCAAAAGAAATCTTATAAATAATTGTGACATGCCAGCTGTACTAAAGTCATGGTTTCCCCCATCCAGTAGTGAATGGCATCCAGATATATTAAACATTCTCCATTATTATTGCCAAGAGTATAATCTAGCTCTTAATTTTCTGGGGGCGATAATTTCTTAGCACATTTTTGGTAATAATTTCTAATAGAATATAAGTTGATGAAATTCTAAAACAGAAATGAAAGTTTCTGTTAACATGTTAAAATGCTGTGTACTGGTCTTTCAGGCCCACAGACATTTAAAGGAAATGGTGAATTAGAAGTAATAATTCAATAGTACCACCAGAAACCAGACCGTTTACACAATTAAGTTGGGTCACTGTGGCACAGGTTAGAATTTTAGAGCTTTTTAGGTATCCTTCTTGCACCTAGCCTGCATTTTTAGATTCTGTAATTGATTTACTAAAATAATCCCGCATTTTAAATCTCTAACGCCTAAGAAGTTTAATTGTTAATATTAATAGATTAATACTTAATATGTTCCATATTTTCATGGCAGCAGTCATTTAAGATAAATAGGTTAGCATCTGTGTTAAAATTATGAACGAAGAAACGTTGAAGAAAGCAGAATACTCTATAATGGAAATTACTCCAGTTTATCTGTTATGTGCCATTACTACCTCCCTCAAATATCTAATTCTACTGTAACTTTGTCCTCAACATCAGCTTTCACTGCCTCTCAGAGCAGTCTATTCCACAGATCAATCATTCCCTGCACAAAGTTGTGGAATCAATACAGCCCAAACACATTTCCTCCTCTCAGCTTGAATTTATGTCTTGCAGTTCTAGTGTTTCTGGAAATTTCAAATATGCTTTCCAAGCTCAATATGTTTATTCCTTAAGTACCTTGCATACTTGAATAATACTTTCTCTCAGCCACCTCTGTTCCAGAGTAATATTAAATGATAGGGTTGCGCATTTATTCGGTAATATCGCCTACAGTATCACTGGGCTTATGACGTCAGCACCACAGAAAATCACTGGGAGAGATAAGGGAAATGACCTGGAGAAAACAGCTCCCAGTAAGCACGAGGTTAGCAAAGGGTTTTAATTATAATGACAACTTGTGTTCACATGGCATCTTTTACTGTACCAAGAAAGGTATTTAAGCAGAGAAAGGAAGTACAAACACATTTGTTGAAATGCTGAGAACTATAGACCTTGACTTATAAACCATAACTGCCAGCACGCTGATTATTTCCCTTCAGCACTCAATCAAGTGGTCCAACCAGGAAACAGAATTCCAAATCAAAACTGCTTCATACATTAGTGTGTGAAAATGAGCTCCTTTAAGCACTTTAATCCCTTATTTCTGCACAATAATAAATCATGATCAGAATGACAGCTATGTTCTTGTGTGCAAATTTTTCTGATAATCTTATTGGCTAGTGCGCTGTCTCTCCTTAAAATGATCCCACTAGCACAGATGGGGAAGCTGCAGGATATCAATGCTTTTTCAGATGGTAAAATAAGAATATAAAAACTTTACATTTTCAGAGTTTTGCCAGCAATGATCCTTCCTGACTAAAGGTAACAGATGACAAATGTTATAATTAACAAGGTCAGAAAAAATATTATATACAAGATCAAAACTAGGAACGATTCATATTCATAGGGTTAAGGTCATGCAATGTCTTTCGGTATCTGTAGATTTCCGAGATATTTGTTCGTTCTGTGCATTTTGTTTTCTCAAATCACCCTAATAGTTTTCTCCCATCGCTGCTTTGCTCCAGAATGCAAAAGCTCATAAATGGGAACTAATTCCATGCAGATGGTTACCTCTTTCTAGAGTATTAGGGAAATCATGTGTGACAAAGTCACACGTGAACTTTGTCATTTCCCTTCACAGTTTGCTAAACGTTGTCAATTCAATTTTATCATAAAGCAAATGGTTTTTGTCCTTCACTTTGGCTACTAGCAATTCTGAGACAGGTGATCCAGTGAGGTGGAAATTCCAATCATCATAGTTTATGTATGACCAGTTTAATAATGGTTATTATATGCTCTTGTGCGTGCTATTTTGGTGTTAAAAGGAATGCAGTACAACCACATGAACTGGTTACATGTGAAATCTGTCATTTGGAATTGTGACTCAGAACCAATTATAATTGAATATGTTGATTATGGATTATCTCCTACTTTATTCAACACCTGACTTTCTCACATATTACACAAAATATAAATAACCTAATTGTTTTAATTTTGGCTGTTGGGATCAGGCATCAAGAATTCAGGCACATGGACCACACTGTCTTTTATCAATTAAAATTAATCAAAATACATGTACAAGTACATGAGGAAGAGGGTGTCTACATGTGTGAAGTTGAATAGGCAATCTCAGAATTATTGCACAGACCAGTCAGCCTAGAGTTTATAAACGTACAAATCTCTGGAATATGATATAAACCCACAACCTTCCGACTCCAAGGTGAGAGTGAGCTAACACACTGTTTTCCAACTAATTTTGCAAAATGATTCTCTAATTACATCAGTTTTTCCTTTCCAGTGTTTTACTTCCTTTTTTGACCCTAAAGGTTATTATACTTCTGTAAATCTTGACAATGCATGCGAATGGGCTTCATGGCACTGCGTCGATTCTGCCGGGCTTGACTTAGGTCTCACTCCACAATCATGTGATCTGCAGCACAAATTTACTTTCTGTAGCATATGATCGCTGAGGCCAATTGTGCTGCTACAGATGCATTGATGGAAGTGAAAAAAACTAGATTAGACGTAGCACCTCAGACCTTATGTACAGGCAATAATATAATGATATTAGCTTTGTAATTAAGGCTCAGATGTCAATGAATTTCTGTGCTCATGTTATTATATCCTAAACTGCTTGTTAGAAAATAAATGACCACACGTACACACACACAGGAACTAGGAGGTACAATGAGTTAATACTCTGGTCTTTTATTTCTGGGATCAGGTTGAAAAACATCTCCTATTGAGTGGATGCGAGTACTTTCTTTCTGCTGGTTGCTAGTGATCTGTGTTAAATCAACCACCTACATAACTGTCAAAGTCTTCATCAGATGGCCAACAGGATATTTGGCAAAGAGAGAAATGAAAAAAATCACACATCTGAAGTGCGCCCATTTGAAACAATGTTAGACCAAAGGAGCTACTTCACTTTGCATTCACCCAGGGAATGCTCGATTCTCACACTGTATGCCCAAGCGGAAAAATGTGAAATTTCCTGAAACTGAAATTCCACACAGTGTAAGAATACTTGTAAATTGAAAAAAAAAGGGCTATAAGACTGATGTGAATTGCTGTTCACTGTACTCCCTAACATTAGTTTGAGCGTCTATTTGTCAAAGGGGTATACATTTAGCCTTATAAGCTAGTATGCTGTTGTACTGTGGCACGTTTAAAAAAAATACTCATGACTGAAATGGGAGTTATGCCACTTTTTTCTTTTCCAGACACCTAGGGCCTGTTTAAGGCACCTCTCTTAAAGACTGCATATGGAAACTAGGGTGAGGGATATTGTCTGCTAGATTCAAGAAGGCAATGCAACTTTTTCCAACTGCACATTAGAGCCATTTACCATCGCTCCTGGCCCCAAAACACAGACGTAACCTCTCCAGCTCCCACATTTTTAGGAACTGGCTCCGTTTACTTGAAGCCCCAAATATGACAGCATCAACAGCTCATTCTAGCACCATTCTTTCTGATGGGCTACCACCGGTAACTTTCTATTTGGCTTAGAGGGAATCCTGTGCAGTCAAGTCTAACCTTTGCATTTATATCTTACACATTTGAGGCAACTCCACAGTAATCTCTTCTACTTCATGAATTCCAGCCTTAAAACATCTGGTCAGTTTATTTGGACATGACCAATGTCAGAAGAATAACATGAATGAAGTTACTGGGCTTTTGTGGCAGTAGTGTTCCTACCTCTGGGTCAGAAATCCTGAGTTTGAACCCCATCGGACTCAGGTGTGCCGTACCATTTCTGAGCAGGTTGATTAAAAATAGCTAAAAATTAAGAATTTTTCTCCTGCCCATCAGACATGCTTCTCTCTAGCATAAGAGAATAATACTACGAATGCTGGAAATCTGACATTAAAAGTAAACACGCTGGAAACAGCAGCAGGTTTGATAACATCTGCAAAGAGACAAGCAGAAACTTGACGATAGGGAATTGCCCTGAAACATTCTGTGTCCAGGCCTGCTGAGCATTGCCAGCACATTCCACTTGGACTTCGCTCTTCTGCAGCTTGCATTTTGTGGCAACTTTACTCCGTTAAGAATGGAGAAAATAATTTCAAGTATCTCACACTGAGGCATAAGTTTAAGGTACCATTTCACTTAAATGTTCGAAACTTTCCAGCTTGCTATTTTCACAATTACATTACTCAGCAGGTTTTGCTTTGTGATAAACCATGATTGTTTTTGGAACAAAGTACATGGATTACTATTACTTAATTTAGTTTTTAAACTAATAAAAACAAGATATTACAAATTGGAAATCTTTTACAGCTGACACTCATTAAACAAGGTACATTAAAAGTCAGCAAAACAGCTCTTGTGACACAGTGGTAGTGTCCCTACCTTTGGCTGAGAGTTCAAGTCCCACCTGCTCCAGAGGCTTGTAATAACGTCTCTTGAACAGATTGCTTAGAAAAAATAGGTCAAACGTAAAAAAAAAATCAGCAAAATAACATTAATATTAGGAAATTTTGCTCAGTCACATGCCAAATATGTGCCAGACACCAGGACACCTAATACCAACAAGTTATTCTGACTTCTTTAAAAAAAATGATTGTGGTATTAAGAGGTTAATACATCTTAAAAATACTACTTGGAGTTCCAAGCCAATTACTAAATAACAGGAAACAACTCCAACCTATTTAGAAGAGGCAGCTTGTGGTTCCTATGGTGACATAATCTGGATGAGTTCATTTCCTAAGGAAAGATTCAGCTGTGTCTTTGCCTTTATTTCAATTTTTTTTGTTTGCATGACACTTTGGATTGCATTCAAAATAGGGCTGAAACCCTGTGCTTGTTGATTGAAGCAGATTAAATAATCCCTTTGTTCTAAAGCTGCCTTTGCAAGAGCAGCAACAGTTGCATCATGCACAACACACAAGCATCCTTCATTAGTTCTTTATTCTAAGATTTCTCAAAGCGTTTCAGCTTCACGGCACTTACCATTTCAAATCACAAGATCTATTTCCGGCGCACGCATTGAAACCAGAGTCAAGTTCTGTTTATTCGACTCAGTATTGCCTATTTCTCACGAGGTTTGAGAGATGCCATTTCACAATTCTGCTTGAATGTAGGCTCCTTGGTTTATGATCATTAAGTATGTCACTACACAGGATTAGGTATATATTGGAATTGATTTAATTAGCATTCTCCCTAACTGATACATAAATAGCAAGGAAATTAAAGATTCTTGGCAAGGAGTAAACTGAAGTGGTCTGAATGAGTGGTTTATCCTGCAGGATTTATAATTAAATTACCCGACTGATTTTCATGAAAAAGTGATGAGAAAAATCAACTGTTGTTTATGAGGATTCTACATAAATAAATTGGATAAGTGATGAAAACGCTGTTGGACATTCTAAAGGATTTAGTGTGAGGATATTTGAAAACAGCAACCTCTTGTGTTAAAACATGCCTGTACTCAACATGTTAAATTTTCCGGCACTACTTGCAGCCTGCTGAATAAACAAACTGTGGAGATGAGGGACCAATAGTTTGTACTTAGTGTTAGGGCATTGCTTAGACCACTTTTGACTCCCGCAGTCTACAATTCATTTAGATTGGAACATAATTGTGACTAATAAAATAAAATAAAATGATTCAACATGTCACTTCATTGACAAATATCCTTATATATGTTCTAGCAAGGGAATGGAGAATGACTGGCATACTTGTAATATTTAAGGTTTTAATATGATAACAACTGATTAAGGATGAATAAAATGTTTGTGTTTTGGAAATGAACCTTTAAAAGGGTATTTCCTGACTCCAGACTTCTGGGGATCACTCACTTCTTGAAATAAACTGCAGCAAGAAACATCCAAAACCTGCTAATGGAACGCATTTTTGTTAACTACGTGGAGAAAAGATTCCAGCATTTAAATGATAAATAAACTGTGCATAGATGTACCTGATTTTGAACAGAGATATTTTATTAAGAAAACACATTACATCAGTATAAGTTCTTGTACTGTGAACTCCTTGAATTTAACAACCTTTTTTACATGAGCCAAGATATCTATGGCTAAAAATCAGCTGCCTTCAGATTCTACTCCAAAATACCCGGATTAAAAGATTTTTCTTTTTTTTTTAAAAAAAGAATGCTTTTTCAATGTTTTCTCAAGACAGCAAAATAACATCAACCACAAATTTCACAAACAGAACACAACAATTAATACATATTAAACAAATTGTAAACACTTTCTTGTTATATTGTACTGTTTTCTTGAAATTACAGCAAATGTTAAATTAGTTCTAACCTGTTTCTGCAAACAAGCCTTGTTCTGTCTTATATTTACAAGCAGTTTAAATAATTTACCACAAATTGACGTGTCTTGGAAATCACTAATGACATTTTCAAATTAATCTTATTGTTTGATTCAATGCTCTCTCAAGGAGATGACAGGGTTTCGGTATTGTGGACGAGTGTGCAAGCAAAAACATGCGGGTGAAGTACTGTGTCATCATACAAAGACTGTTAAACTCCAGCATGGCCAGAATGACCTTTGGGTGTGCCTTTAAATTCAGTTTCACGTATAAATTTATTTCAGTATTATTCACTTAAAAAAAAAATCAATTACACTTATTTCCCCCCCGCCCCCCATAATTACTAGACAATTATTGCCCTTTTGATGTAAACACTGCTACAACAGGTATCTCCAAGCCTCCATTTTTCCTTCAGGAATAACAAATATCAAGTTCTTAAAATTGTCTCTATTGGAGATTTATACCATACAACTTCAAAAATACATAAAAAATGTAAACTCAAAAAGTACAGAAAACAGCATTTCATTGTATTTTATATTCTCCAGTAAATGCTACATAAAATAAAAATAATCAGTACATATTTCTATAGTAATTTCCAATAACTTAGATTTTGGAAGCAATTCACCCATAAGCCACTATGACTATGCCAAGGTCCTTTATCTCTCCTGCATTGTGTAATCCATAAACTAAGTACAAATACCTAGATATATGTTTTTTCCATTATTATACACAATTTATTTTCTATGAACAGTATAAATAATTAAAAGGTATTTTTTACAAACATATGCTGAACTTTTATATTAAAAGGTCACCTAAAAACAAACATTTAAAAATCTAATCTTACATTACAAAAATTAAAAAATACTAATGTTAAAAATAAAACTTAAATATATCAAGAATCAAAAATGACCAGATATTTTGGAGTTTAAATAGCTTTCATATATACACAAGACAAAGACGTAGAAAACAATGAAGCTTATAAAACTGATATACATTAATAACTTTTTAATCATGTAATAGATTCATGGAAAAGAGCAGGTACCTTAATATTGTCTCACTGCTTTAAGAGCATTTGTAGTACAACTTTTCTCACATTAGTCACTTAAATCACAGCTCTATTATCCAACAATATTCTTGGCTATGTGCAGTCACTTGTCAATTAAAATATCCAAAACAAATACACGGTATATGCAAAACGAGTCAGAATGTTTGCTAAAGGCTATGATTATTAGGCCTGTTCTAACCAGGTAAAATGATCTTAAAATGTCTCAACTAACTGCCCTTTTTACCAAAATGTTGAATGCATATTTCTTAAAAGTTATCCAAAACTCCATAACAAAGTTTGAACATAATGGAGTCCTTCCCTGTGTGGGTGTACAAATATAATCTTAAACGGGTGTAGTAACATACAACTGAAACAACAGCTTTTGATTTATCAGTGAACATTTGGTGAACAACTTACAGTGGTTCTTCTCATGCATTTAAAAACACTGGTAAGCTGACTGGACAATGTTGAGTTTCTGAAATTATACAAAACTGCCTGTGACCATTGGTGTGACGCGAGGATCAGTGCTGGGTCTGCTGCTTTTTGTCCTTTATATAAATGATTTGAATGTAAATATAGGAGGAATGGTTAGTAAGTTTGCAGATGACACCAAATTGGTGGTGCAGTGGACAGTGAACAACGTTATCTCAGAGTACAACGGGACCTCAATCAGGTGAGCCCATAAGTGGCAGATGGAGTTTAATTTAGATAAACGTGAGGTGTTGCATTTTGGTAAAACAAATTGGGGCAGGACTTATACACTTAAGGAGGGTCCTGGGGAATGTTTCCGAACTGAGACTTTGGGGTGCAGGTTCATTGGTTTTTGAAGGTGGAGTTGCAGGTAGACAGGATAGTAAAGAAAGCATTTGGTATGCTTGCCATTATTGGTCAGTGCATCGAGTATAGGAGTTGGGAGGTCATGTTGCGGCTGTACAGGCCATTGGTTAGCACACTTTTGAAATACTGCATTCAGTTCTGGTCTCTGTGCTATTGGGAAGATGCTGTGAAACTTAAAAGGGTGTTGCCAGGGTTGGAGGGTTTGAGCTATAGGGAGAGGCTGAATAGGCTGAGGCTATTTTCCCTGGAGTGTCAGCAGCTGGGGGGAGACCTTATAGAAGTTTATAAAATCATGAAGGGTATGGGTAGGGTGAATAGCCAAGGTTAATTTCCCAGGGTTGGAAAGTCCCAGGGTTAGAAGGCATAGGTTTAAGGTGAGAGAGGAAAGATTTAAAAAGGGCCCTAAGGCAACTTTTTCATGCAGAGGGTGGTGCACATATGGAACGAGCAGCTAGAGGAAGTGGGGGAGGTGGCCAAATGCTGGGAAATGGGACTAGATTAATTTAGGATATCTTGTTGGCATGGACAAAGGGTCTGTTTTTGTGCTGTACAACTCTATGAACCACAATCGGATCAATTCTCTTAGAAGACTATGGCTCGAACTTTCTGGAGTGGCAATTACTGTTGGATTTCCATTCCCCCTCTTTTTAAATGCTACGACTAGGCTCTACACTTCTGGCCGGGATTCCAAACATGGCCTGGTCAGAAATGTAAACCATGCCTGATAATAGACTCCTTCTTTGTAGCACAATATCATCAAAGGAAATTAAATTACACTCCCTGTTTACAACATTAGAATTTCATAGAATCCCTTTGGCCCAACAAGTCCACACCGACCGTCAGAGCATTCCACCTCGACCCATCCCCCTATAACCCACCTAATCTACACATCCCTGAATGCTATGAGCAATTTAGCATGGCCAATTCACCTAGCCTGCACATCTTTGGGCTGTGGGAGGAAACCCACGCAGACACGGGGAGAATGTGCAATCTCCACACAGACAGTCGCCAGAGGGTGGGATCGAACCCAGGTTTCTGGCACTGTGAGGCAGCAGTGCTAACCACTGAGCCACCATGTTGACACTAGCCACAGTATTCTGGTAAATCTTCATTCACCAGCACTATGAAAAGTTTTGGGTCATCTCAATAACTTTTCAGTGTGTTACTGAATGAGTGTGAGAGAGTACAGTGGGTAATGTGGTGAGGTTGGGTTAAATCCAGTTGGAGAGGGTCAAGAACAGTTTGAGTTTCAGTGGGTTAAGTATCAGTACACTGGAGTTGGACATTCAGGATTGGGGATGGGGTTGGGCTGCGGGGCCAGCCATTGTATCAAATGGTGGGGTGGGCAGTGTTAAAGTGAGGACTGGGGGGGGGGGGGGGGGGGGGGGTGTGAAGCATCAGATAATTAGGGGGGGGATGGAGAGAAGAGTCGGAGAGTTGGGATGGGATAGAAAAACAGACAGACAATGGGAAAGGAAGATTCAGAGAGCCAATGGAAATGGGATGGGAAGAGTTGGAGAGATCTTGAGGATTTGGTGGGCTGAGTGTGTCTGGGCAGGTCACTTCGTTGGAGGGACAGTTGGGGGAGGCAGAGGTTTTGAGGGGGAGGATCAGTGGGTAGTAGGAAGAGGATCGGTTGTCTTGTAATTCCTGGGTAACATGAGGATTTTTCTGTCTGGTATTTCTTGGGTAACTATCCAGCTAAGTCAGTCAGATTTCTCCCTGATTCTAACTCATGAGTCAGAGGCATTTGCGCAGGGGTGTGGGGTAATTGGTCAAAGAAGCCTGACTTTTAAAAGGCAGAATCAAGAGAAGTCAGATTGAATGGAGTAAATATGATGGGAAAGCAGAAAACGTGGCAAAGACAAGGAATCCTGGAGTGACCCAGAAGGGGAGAAATAGTGGCAAGGGAAGTTTAATAGGGTGGGCAATGGGAAAGGTAGGCTATGGAAAGTAAAATGGGAAGACAATGACACTGGAAACCAGTTGCAGCAGAAATCATCAGGGAAGCTGGATTGGTCAGGTTGATAATAAAGGAGTTCAGAGTGGAAGTCATAACAAGAAAAGTACCAGCAGAAGACAGCTGGTTGGCATCATTAACTTGAAAAGACAATGACAAAGGAAGCTAAAATGGGGGAGATCAGCACAGAGAGAAACAGGTTGGTAGGGATAACCATCATGGAAATCCTGGAACAATCAAACGGGTAAAAGATAAACTATAAACTTTATAGAAAATCCAGTTATGAGGAGGAGGCTGGCAAAGGAAGTCACAGGTAAATAGAATGGGTGAATAAGAATGAAGGGAACCATTTTAAACATATGGAGCTCAGCAAACAGCTGAAGTAAGGTGAAGGCAGAAAGAATTTGAGGGGGAATGTGATGGAATCCTGACTACAGGAGGAAAACAGACTGTTTGCAAAGCATCAAAACAAGACTAGATAATCTCAGTGGGAGCCAGATAGAAAAGTGAAATGGGAAAGAAATTCATATTGAGAGCGGAGTCAAATGAAGACGCTATGTGATGGAGAAAGAGTGCGTGGAGAAGGCAGACTTAGAACCAGAGCTAGTGGAGAGGCTGGAAAGAAAACTGAGTCGTGCAGTCTGATGGGAAGAGTAGGGAGAACAAGGAGAAACAAATTAAGAGGAATGATAAGACTAGAAGATGTCTGCTCAGCAAAGATCTCTCACTGCGGGGTCAATATGATTCCATAAAGCTTCCAACCCTCTTAAAGTTTCCTGATGATGTGGAAAGGGGAAATACTTCTGCCTGCATCAGTCACATCATTCAAGGAGTTGAGGAACATTTCTGGAGCTGTTCCAGGACAACCCTAGAACTGCACCTTACTGTCACCAAGTGGTCTAGCAGAGCCTATATCTGCTGAAAGCAGGTGCAAATCCATTTGGAACACACAGCGGAGAAGACAAATCGCAATTAGCCCCAGCAGGAAGTTACTCCTGGTATCTGGCAGTAAAACTAAGCAGACAACTCTGTTGATAATGTACCCATCCCAATGAGATGGTGAAGAAACCAAAGTTCCAGATGTACAACCTGCTCTATTGCCAAAAAAAAAAGACACACGGAAGTTTCAGGGTGAGATATGCCGTACGTAAAACAAATTAAGATCAGAAATGGGAAACCTGGTTGGAATGGACAATGGAAAAGTCGGCTTCAGTGAGAAGGGAAGCCAAATAGAAAGACAAGAGTTACAGAAGCTGGATTGGATGGAATGGGGGAAAAAGAACCAATTTAGTACAAGAACCAGATTGGGAGAAATAGAAGGAAGAAAGGCAAAGACAGGCTGCGAAGAAAAATTGGCAGGGCAACTAAAACAGAAGGGCATGGTAAACTTAGCTAAAAGGGCAAAGTGAAGGATGACAATATGGGATGAGGTGTGGTTGGGGAGTGGATAAGGGCAGACAATTGGCTAACAGCACGGTTAATGATGTGGCGATGCTGGTGTTGGACTGGGGTGGACAAACTCAGAAGTCACACAACACCAGGTTATAGTCCAACAGGTCTATTTAAAATCACAAGCTTTTGGGGCGCTGCTCCTTCGTCAGGTGAAATAGAGGAGGGGGCGCTTAGGCATTCTCTTTCCACTTCACCTGACGAAGGAGCAGCACTACGAAAGCTTGTGATTTTAAATAAACCTGGTGGACTATAACCTGGTTTTGTGTGACTTCTAGCAATGGTTAAGGAAGTGAGGGGAATGGGGGAAAGAGACATACAGATTCAAACAAGGACTAAGAGTAGGAGGCTAAGTGGGAATGGATACAAAAGGAATGCAAGTTGGGCCAGGCAGCCAGAGGACATGGTCAACTGAAAGTGAGAAATAGACTGTGAAGAGAATTGAAATAATATAGTGACATACAGGGAGAAGAGGGAAACTAAAAGACTTATAATATAATGGACAATGCAAACCAGTTTGGGAGTGATAATATAGGGGCAGGTGGAGAGCATATTTTGAAGGGGCAATGAGGAAGAAAATCATGAAAAATAGCAAAGGGAAAGACAAACAGGAAATAGGAGCCAGATTAAAAGGGGCATTGGAAAAAGGAACCGCAAAGAAATAGACAGAGAGAAAGCAAATAAAAAAATTGATAAATGTGGGCATGGAAGTGAGTGTAGAAGACAAAATAGTAACTGGGATAGGAAGGGAAGACATTTTGGGAAGGAAGGCAGACAGACAGAGAATGGGGGAAGTAATGACAAGCCAAGCTATATTGGGAAGGTCAGTGCAGTCAGATATAGCGAACTGGATACGGATGCGTCTAGATTGGCAGTTGGGAGAAAGGGAGCCAGACTGGGAAGAATCATGGGAAAGACAGACAAATCTGGAAATCAAGCCAGTAAAGATGATAAGAAGGTAATTTAAAATGAAGTAGAGGTGAAGCAAATTATAGAAGAGACAATAACAAAGGGACCCAGATTTTAACAGGTGATGGGAAGAGGAGATAAAGGATGCTGATACAGGAAGAATAATTGCAAGACTGAAACATAGAATGTTAGACTGCAAATAAGAATAAAAGGAGAAGATACAGGTTGGGAGGAAAATGGAAAAGGAGAACAACAGGGTCACAGACCAGGAAGACTAGTGAGAGTTGTACAGAGGTTGATGATCTATGGAAGAGAAACAGTTGGGAGACAGTAATCAGGAGAAACTGGAGTGGATGGGGGTAATGAAAGGCAAAGATTTTAAAAACCAGAAATGAAGAATATAGCTGAAGACAGAAAGGAATAGGGTCAGAAGTGAGGTGAAAAGGCAGACAGTGACACGACAGGAAAGACAAAGTAAACAGAGGGAAAATGGTGGACAGAAAAGACGAGTGAAAATGGTGGTGGAGAGGAGTGCAGAAAGGAAGACCGGTAGATAATTTAGGAAAGGAAATCGGAAGTGGAGTACGGACAGACTCAGGTCTCTCTAACAGATGGTGATAGTGGGTCATTTGAATATTGAGGAAGGGAGGAGACAGGGCAAATATAACCAATAAATAAAATGGGATAACATTCAACTGAACAGTAATCTGATGGAACAGATCTGCAATTCCCTTAAATTAACAGATCAGAATATTGTACAGATTCCACAATAGATGGACAAATTCACTTCCCCAGGCTGCTAAAATCAATCGGACACCCAATCCATCACTACTATAAAGATTCAGGACTACAAATTAATCTTGGGTGACGGTGCATAACAGGCAATTTTAGATTGGTAAATATACAATGCCTAATACAGTATTCAGTGCTTCTCAATTTAGTGGAAGTAAATATTGAGTGTCATGTAGAATGGGCTGTGAATCCAGTGGCTCCAGTTTGGTGCTGCTGTCAGAGGTGGGACAGGGAGGTGTTATTAACATCTAGTGAAAAACTAGTGGTCAGGAGTAAGGGGAATGGAATAATGGAGGTGGAAGTGGTGGGAAGGCAGTGGGCAGGGTGTGTTGCAGCTGATTTGGCAGCACTTTGAAGGATTTTAATGATGAAAGGAGAACTTGGCCTCACAAAAATGAAAGATGAAAATGACTTCAGGCAGTTTTAAGAATGAATGTCTGTGAATGCTTTACGGCTCATTTGTTAAACCAGCCACTGCATCAGTTGAGCCCTTGGAGTCTAATGGGACTCTCCACACTGATAATCAAATGCAAAAGCTGGCTTTGCAAATGAGAAATGGATTGGTTGCATTTGAAAATCTGCGGTGCCTAACATAAACACAATCAACGAAACATTTCCTTGCTCCTGCCTCATTTCAATGACTGTAGTGGGACTAGGCCTACACCAAGCCCATTTGGGAAGCTGAGGAAATCTTTGCACTGCATTTTGTGGGAGGTCAGCTGACACTAAATGTCTTTATGCTTTCATTTTCTTTTTCAGCATTTTGCAGGTACAATCTTTCTCCTAATGTAACAATGCTGAAATTTGGTGTCCTATACAGTCTAATTATGCAACCATTTCACTCAATTAGTTTTTTTTTAAAAGAAGATTACATTAAGGGTAATACAAAAATCAAGACAGAAACAAAAACAAAAGGGTAGTTAAGTGGCCTGGAAGTCCTGGATAAACGGCTGAAGAATCTCCACTCCCAATTAGAGGAGGCTCCTGAAATGAACTTCACACCTCAAAGTCATTAAAATTATCAGCTAGGAAAACCTGATAGACGTTCTCAGACAGGTCATCAGCAAACAGAATCCAGAGCAGTGGCCTGCATGGTTTTAATGTAGGCTACAGGGGAAGTACTCCTACTCCTCCCAGCTCCACATATCCATTAAATCCGTCTGAAGCAATTAGCTTTTTGGTTGTGACTTGCAGCTGTCAGGTAAGGTCCAACCGTCAAGCTGAATGTAGACCCAGATTTCCTGAATGTAGCTAGCTCTATCCTGAACACAGCCAGTACTATGTAACACTGCAGAGGGGACCTCAATCTGGTATTAGACCTACTACACGAATATGTAAATATGAAACACTTGATTCAGGCAGGGATCCTTGCTGCCATTTTTTTTTGCCATCACCAATATATCAGCAGCTGGTTCTGGTTCTGACTATTTGCTTCTTGCCTGCTAAACTGTGGACTCTGGGGTTTTAAACGCCTGTGAAGTGATGTTGTGCTGTCAGATTTCAAGGCTGTAGTCATCACTGGTTATCCTTCCCCTTCAAGTACTTTAGTGCCATCAATCTCTGATTATTGCACTACAAAACGTTTCATTTGATACACGGAACCCACAATGTACAGTATGTCACAAAGCAATAACATGAAATAGTTCAAATGTTCTAAATGATAAAAATGAAGTTCATTTGGTTTCCTTAAATGAATTTAGTTTCAACAGGTGTTCCTGTTTTGTGGAACACAGCTGACTGTTTCATTCTTATTATAGCTGGAACATTAATTTTTCCTTTTTCCAGTTTAATGGTACTCCTTTGAAAGATATTGTTTGCTGGAGTGTTTATCATCAGGCAGAATAATGCACAATTGGTCCTATTTGTGTCCCAAGCTCTTAGGTCAGAAGTAATGTGGGAATTTATTTCACTCCCACATTCAATTTTATTATCTAAAAAAATACTTTAGTTACAGATGAAAAACAATTCCGAAATGAGACAGAAAGCTAATCTATGGCCTGCAGCCCGCAACTCAGAAGTACTTCACAATCTGCAAAGCAACCAATTGAGCTATGATCACATTATTTAATTAACGTTTGTAAGCAGTGCTCCAGATAAGCTATGCACAGTTGCAGAGCAACTCAGAAAGCATCACACAGACCACTCCTAAGTATTTCCTTAAAGACACCATATGAGAGTGCATTGCTGCTCAAAGAAAATGAATAGTGCCAAGTATTCACTGAACAGGCTGTATACAATGGAAACAAATTTACAGGACCATTGCCTACAAGTCTCTTTCCAGCGTGAGTTAGAAATCTGCCATGAGCAGTGGTACAAATGGCTGGTATCAAATGGCCACCAGATATATTCATCACCAAACAATAAGATGGAATATCAAGCACAGCAGCAGGTGAATGATGTAATACCACCCACAAAGCTTCTCCATTCAAGTCAAATTTCATCCTCCATACTGATACATTTACAGCAATGCCACAGGATATCTCTAGCTTAACGGCAAGACGCAACTAAATTTTAAGTGATGTGTGTGTGGGATATCTTTGAGTTTCCTAATGTGCAATTTGAAACATGTGCTACAAATATTTATTCCTGCTTAGTTAAAGATGTCTGTGGAGTGCGACGATAGCGATGAAGTCTTACCCATCTCATTTGCCTCAGACACATACATAGATCACAAATGAAAGCTGGAAGAGAGCTGCATAGAGATGGATGTTAACTAAAGTAGAGACTGTTGTCTATGATAATCTAGCCTAACACACCTGCTGTATGAATATCTATGTACAGCTGTTACAGAAATGATCCAGCACCTACACATTATAACTTAGATACCTCAGATTTTCTTGATAAAGATAATTCAACAGTCTGCTTTGCCTCTACAGTTTTTACTTTTCTACAGTGACCACGACAATAAAACCTGAACATCTTTTTTGAATGTCTCTGAAAATTTCACTTATGCTCTCAGAGAAAGCAAAAGTTGCAGAGATTATTTTAGCCACATAAAGCTGTTTTCTTGCCCCGGTACATGGCAGAGTTCACAATTCAGCCTGATTTTTCATCAGCCATGCTAGGATCTGAAGGCAAAGATCGTGATTTACACTGTGATAACGAATGGCGAACCGACGATCTGGATGGAAAGCAGGAGGTGAGTGATTGAGATGCACAATCACATGATGTTTCCTGCACAAGAACATGAATGAAATACCATGTGAACACTTAAACGCAAAGCAAATTCCGTCTTGAATACATATATCCATATTTGCATAGCTGGGAGACAATCGTTAAAGTGTCAATTGAAATTCTACACCTAGAAACTAAAATTTGCAGTCGTAAACCAAGTAACTAAACAAGCAAATGCGATGCTTCTACAGCTACTGCAGGGGAAATTTCCCATCTAAAATAAATGTGTTCATGCTTGGATGGAACAAGTAGACAGAGAAACACTGGGCAAGCAATGCCAACATCACCAGAGCAACTACAATGAGGAATGTTAGTGCTGAGAAAAGCAATGCCTCCCAATTCAGTTATTCAGTTTTAACATCATACATCCCCAGGTACAGAATAAAGCTCATTCCACTGCATACATATAGCATGTCCCAACTGGGAAATATACAATCCCAAACTGTGACCTTTCTCCCCTCTTTCCACACTAGACATCCTACATGCTCTTTGGCAATATTGTTAATTAGTACTGATGTAGGGACAGTTTCCATATTTTCGGAATAAGTTTGAGATTGTCAAAACTCATTCTCCATGGGACTCTTTCAGTCAAATAGAAAACTCTTCCTTCCCACTAGTTTATATTTGCTTTTTACCCAAGGCCAGACCTTTATGTGGAGATGACGACACTAGAGCAGACCACCAGCTGAAAAAGCCAGGGTGAGCCCACTTTTGTATGGTTTCAAAGCCCTGAGTTGATTTTACAGCTGCTGAGCCATCAATCGACTCAGAATGAAAGGTCTAATCCCATCTTCGAGGAAGGCCCACCTTCACGAGCTGCTGATTAATTACATGGCTGTCAACTTTCGAGTGAAGATAGCACCACAGGGAGTGGTGGTCACTGCCCGAACTGCAGGCAGTCCCCAGAGATGGAAGTGAATTAGAAAATGAGTGGGGTCATTCCACTGGGGCCAGGCTGGTCGGCTCTGATGAGGATTAATGGGAGGGGGGCATCTGCTGGAGGGATCCCCCAAACCATTGCAGAAAGCAGGGTTCAACAGGAAGAAGTCCTTAAATGGACTGCCTGTTGGAGTCTGAACTGACTCAAGAGGACAAGTTATCCAAGATCTCTTCCAGTGCTGGTAAAATACAATGGACAAGAAAAGGCAACAAATGGCATGCTCTTACCATGACACCCAATTTTAAAGCCCTACCTGACCCCTGACAAAGTGCTCCAGCCAGGGGCTGCGGGGATGGGGGCGAAACAATGAGGGCATTAAAATCCACTCCAAGTTCTCGAAGTGACAAAAGCCATCAACCCACGGCAATATAACATTAAATTCTGAGAGAGAATGTTCTCAATGCTGGGGTTACAGGCCTTACTGTGTGACCAAATCACCGAGCTCTATATGATGATCTCCATCAGATTCATGGACAGAAGCAAACTGTGAGGCCACTTCAAAATCTTATTCCCCATTTTGAATTCTGTCAATTCAATTTCATCTATTACTAATAAAAAAAAGCAGTTTATTCACAACTTTAAGATTGAATACATATATTCAGTTAGCTAGTTTAGATATTAGTGAATGAAAATTGATGACTCCATTCTTTCATAAGAAAGTATGCCAATTGGACAGTGCTGTTAAAGGGCGCAAGCACAAAGAGCCAAATTGCCTCTTTCTGTGTTGGAAATGTGTGACTTTATACTAATCCAGATATAATCATTAACATGATCAGTTCCAGAGTGGAGAATTTGAAAAATAATTTACTGACATATTTTAAATGAGATGACACTCCCATTAAAGTGGTACCTCAAGTAGACCAGATGCTCCACATGTATCCCGTGTGTCTGAATCTTTTGCTCCCTGTGCTGGATAGGATGTTGGTTTTTGGTCCTCCTTGTTTGGTTGCTTGGGAAGTCTTTTATTTACAATTCGGGAAACACCGTCTACCTGCGAATGGCCCGGAGGAGCAGTCGCATCCATTTTTCGGACACTTTCTTCAGTGACTGGATCTTTTAGTGGCTTGTCAGCTCCGTTTGTTGGACTCTGGTATCTGCCACACACATTTCTGAAAAACTCCTGAACAATCCCATATCTTGATGTATCACCTTTTGTTTTCGTCTCATGTTGGCTTGATTTCCAGATGGAGTCAACACTTCCAGATGTGTGCTCAACAACATTGAACAAACTGGACAGTCCATCATTGATTGAGCTGAGCACTGGGCTATCCCTCGTAGTAGTTGACCTAGCCCAGGCTGACTCATTTTGTCCTCTATGAGACATAGCCCATGGACTTCGTTCTCTTGTGTGATCTATTTTTGATGAGCTTCTTCTCTGCAACTTTGGTGAGCCATACTTGGGTGAACAACAAGGTCGTTCAAACTTAGACGGCACCTTTTCCAATGATGAAGAGAGTTGTTTGCTCCGGGAACTCTGGGTTGGCATCAGTAAGGAGCCTCTGGATGCCCACGACCGGTGTAGGCTACTAGAGATTGATCTTGGACTCTCAGTCTGCAGCCCAACACTAATACTTCGGGTGGTCTGAGTGCCCACGCTGATAACTCCAACAGTCTGGCTCGCTGCATTAACCTTCCTTTCCATTGAGCTTGTACAAATAACATTTCTGGCACAGTTGGCTGCCTCCTTCATGTCATCGCTCATATTACCCGATATCTGCAGATCATGCAGCGCAGATGGAAACCCAGTAGCAGCAGCAGTAGCAGAAACAGGATGTTCTCCAGTGCCACTTTCCAACAGATCCCGATGCTTGGAAAAGTTATTAAACCACTTATTGCGCACCTTCTCTGGATGGAGCTCCATGCCTCCAGTTTGTTTGGGTTTTGCCATGGTAAACAGAAAACCTGGTTCAATCATAATTTTTCCCTCATTGTTCTGAACCAAAGAGCCATCCATCCTGCGCACTACTGGTGGACTGTAATAAATGCGAATGCCAGTTCTATCTGGTGCTGTGTAACTCCTTTGTATTTGTTTTGTGTTGAGATGTGGGTTAACTAGATTTCCTGTCATAGTGAAATCCCAAGATGAAATTGCAGGCATCTCCACATCTGACTGGTTGATTAGTGCACTTTCTGATTTTTCATGTAATAATTCACCATTAGCATTCTTGTGTTTCCAATTTTTCTTGTTCAGCTCCTCAAGATTGTTTAAACCCTTTGGCAGGGGTGTACAGGGTGGAGGTAAATACGGAGATGTGTCCAACAAGCTCTCAAACTCAGACATGGAAGAAACTGATTTGGCCCTAAAAATGATCCATTTAAAAATGAGTTATTTTCTCTTTGTAAAAATGAAAAAGGACAAGGACATCATTATCCACAGGAACAAACAACAGTATCAACTATTAATTTTCTAGTTGGAATGGTAAAGCTTTCACTAATACTGTTAATATACCAAAAGAGTTCAGAAAATTAGTTTTGGAAAAATACAAATTCACTGGCAGAAGATCAAGTGATGTCTTGTTCAATTGCTAATTACAGACCAGAAATTATTCTGTTCTTATTAAGAAGGATGCCATATGCATGTGGAGAAGTTCAGGGAGACACAGATGTAATTTACATTTATCTGTGTGGTGTTGATGATATAGGAGGGAATAGCTGCAGGGATGTTCTTGGGTCAATGTTCAAAGGTTGCTTAGCTTCGCTCTTCAGTCCAGGGCAGTTAATACCTCACTGCCTTCATTCTACACAAAAAGTGTGTGCATGGGGGTGGGAAGCAATATTACTCCTGCAGTAGGTTGAGGGGTTTGTTAATTAAGGGTTTTAAAAAATGATAAAATAGTGGCTACATACCAAAAAACAAATCTATTTGATAGAGGATTGCAGAGCAGATTGTAGGACTGAGTTATTTTTCAACAGTTAATCATTTCAGTTTGATTAACTGAAGAATCAAATTATATTTTATTTAATTATGATTAGCTGTAAAATAATTTGAGGAAGAAACAATATGGCACAGGTCAGAAGTATGGTTTATGATGTTATTGTTGTTTTTATGGATCAAGTTAAAATAAACTCAGGCTGTAAAAAAAGAGGAGATGCTACTGAAGTGGATATAGCTTTTACCCAGGACACAGTTCTGTACATTTTTAAATGGTTTGTTTTGTAACATAAAATACGTAATAGGGTTGTGTATATGAGTTTGTATGGATAGGTTGAACTTCAATTTGCTTTAGCATCAACACTTATCGTGGAGTCATGCATGGCTCTTCTAAAGAAGTGATATTGATAGGTTTTGAAGAATACTTAGATGTATCATTTGAATTATAGTACATCACTAGAAGGTGGCATTACACATTCTCAATTGGTGTCACATTATCTTGGTAATGATCTATGGAGTTAATAAGTTAAGGAAGATGAGCTGTTACAAAATGGTGATCTTAAAAATTGACTGACATGTCAAATAATCAATCAGGAAGTAGACATAGGAAGTAGTATCACAGATGATCACGACTTTTAAAATGAATTCAACATTTGGCAGACGTGACCTAAATGAACCAAGACTGACCATGAACTGTTGATGCACTGCTAATGCACAATAAGCCAATTAAAGTTTAGAACATTTCTGATCATGGCACAGGGTAGTGGCTAGCAACGGTTAAGAAGTGGTAATTCTCAGTGGTTTGATGCACAAGAGAAAACTGAAGGAGAACTTTAGTTAACAGAAGGGAACAAGAGACTTGCATCCAGCCAATCAGTTTCACAATCTGGTATTCTGAATTGAATGGATTGAAAACTAGTACTTTTATTAAACATAATTTCTTTTGTACTTGCTTTGATAAAGTTAATATATTCTGTGAAACTTATGAAAACATATTGGTACCTGTAATGGGTCTTGTAGCTAATCAAGAATTACAAACTTTAAACCTGCTCTCTCAAATCAATCTATAATTGTAATTGATTGATGTCTTACAATTAAAGTTGAGTGTTGTTGAAAAGAAGGACACATTTTGTCAACATTTTCTCATTTTACATTTATCAGGCCAATTCACAAGAAATATCAAACTAAGAGGGGGAAAAAAGACTTCTGCTGTATAAGAGCAGATTGTTGGCAAACGGACTCCGATTGGTACAGACATTGCTTTGGAGAATTTACGGCCAAATGACTACATATAATTAAAAGTTAAAGTGAAACCCAAAATGTTATAGGGGTATAAATTTTAAAATTAGAACCATGACAAAACAAACATGTTTTCACAGAGACGGAGAAATCTCTCACCCTTGCCCCCCAGTAGGCATTAGATGCTTTGTCAGTTGAAAGTTTAATGTAATAAAAGATTTTAGTTACGTGAGGGTATCAATGAATATTTAGTAAAGATGGATAAAATAGAGTTGAGGTGCAGATCATCCATGACTGAGGGTCTGAATGGCCTACTCCTCTTATTGTGAATTTCTGTCTAAGAAACTACTCAACAGATTAATATTTAACCTATACTTTGACTAAACATCATAACTTAAAGAACAAATGAGAAAGATTGTAAACCTGTGCCTATTTAATGCTAGACTTTACTTCAATTACCAATTTAGTTTTTTGCTTGGCTATAATATTTCATCTAAGTATAGATAAGCCAAATTTTACCTTTGCAAATTAGTTCCTTTAGCCTCTAATTCATCTGAAGTTTCCTTTTCATTGTTTCTGTGCTGTAGCATCTGAAACATATAAAGAATGTAGTTTGTAAATAAGTCAACTGGGAATTTGCAGGGTTTAGTGAATCGGTTTTAATTTCCTTATAATTATACTGACTGTCACAAGAAGTCACATTGTTAACACCTGAGAAATCCACCTCCTCCCTGGGCTAGTTTGACAATAGCAGCTGCCTTTGTACCAACAAAGATTCAGCAGGTCTTTGATCTTCTATTTGATACAGATGCAACAATTAGATGTAGCATAGGTAAGGAGTAGTGCGTGGGTGTGGAATTCTATTATAAGCAAACAGTAAGCCATTCACATAGTGTATGGGGAGAATTTTCCATTGTTGCTTATATTGTTACATCCTTCAATGCAATGGTGATGTCATGTTATGAACCAAAAACTAGCTAAGTTTTTGTGATCTGCTAACATTGCTCAACTCCCGAACATTTTGACAATGGGTGAAGTAGACATGTTGTTGGAGGTAGAGGGCACAGTTCCGGTTTTAATGATTTTTATGATCATTCACAGGATGAAGGCGTCACTGATTAGGCCAGCATTTATTGCTCATCCCTAATTGGAGTTGAGAGTCAAACACATTGCTGTGGGTCTGAGAGTCATGTAAGCCAAACCAGGCAAGGATAGCAGATTCCTTCCCTAAAAGGACCTTAGTGAACCAGATAGGTTTTTCCTGACAATCGACAAATGATTTGTGCTCATGATGAAACTAGGCTTTTATTGATTTCAGTTCAGCTGCCATGGTGAGATTCGTACCCAGGGACCCAGATATTACCTGGGTCTTTTGGATTAACAGTCCAGCAATAATACCACTAGGCCGCCGCCTCCCCTTAGGAGAGAGGATGTCTTTTGTTGACTATAACTTGAGTTACATACAAAACTGCATTCAGTAATTTCAAAATTCAAAATCAGTTCTTAGATACAGAGAAATTGTTTTTAAACTACAAGGACAATTTTTTTTTCGAGAATTCATATCTTGCAGAAACCTAATAGTGATGTTCTTTACTGCAAAAGTCAACATTAAATTAAGAAATTGCATTCAAGTAAGGCAAAATCACTATTTTACTCAATTTTCACAGAATTTATCTATATCCTGCAGAATGAGAAGAGTGCCTTCTTGTTCCATTCCCAGCTACAGGGAAGCCAAAAAAAAAATTACGTAAGGTCTCTGCTCCCAATACATGGAACTGGAATTCCTTTTGCATTCACAGAAACACAGCAAGGCAGTAATTGTGTACAAAGTAGGCACAGGCTCTGCATGATCATGGATACAAGGTAGGAGGGACTGATTACCTCAGACAGCCATCTGGCTGCTGCAAGCAACAAGGAAAAGATCCCAGAGGAAATGAGGCATTAAAGTACATCAAAGGCTCTCATCGTTCGACTGTTAAGTGCTTCTAATCCTGTTTTCATTGCAATCTGGGAGGGATCAGGACCTTTTAACGTCTACCTTTTACCTGTAGCTAGAAAAAATGATTACAATGCCCAAGAGGAGGAGGTTGATGATTAGCAGGGAGCTGATGGCATCTATGTCATCCTTTCAGAAAGATCTCCAGACAACACTCAAAGGCCACAAAAGTTATCAAAGTGATACCAACTAAGTTTGATATGTAAAGTTTAAGTTCTATGCGATTATTTTACCATAATGTGGTGTGCGAATGCTGTCAGTTTCACATAACTCCATGTTTATGATGTGTTTCAGACATGTGAAATCTCTCCTATTCTTTACAACCGAGTCCTTGTGGAAGGCTGTGTGTGTCACCTGATTGCAGGAGCTCGCTGAGAACAAGGAACAATACAGCACAGGAACAGGCCCTTCGGCCCTCCAAGCCTGTGTTGACACATTTTGCCCTTCCATACTAAAACTGTCTTCAATTATAGGATCTGTATCCCTCTATTCCCTTCCTATACATGTATTCGTCCATGTGCTTCTTGAATGCTGCTATTGTGTCTGCTTCTACCACACCCTCTGGCAGCACTTTCCAGGCACTTCACCACCCTTTGTGTGAAAAACTTGCCTCGCTCATCTCTTTTAAACTTCCCCCTGGCACCTTGAACCTGTGTCCTACAGTAATTGACCCGTTCACCCTGGGAAAAAGCCTCATACTTTCCATCTATCCATGCCATTCACAAACTTATAAACTTTTATTAGGTCACCCTTCAACCTTCTGCATTCTAGTGAAAACAAACCTAGTCTATCCAACCTTTCTTCATAGCTAAAATGCCCCATACCAGGCAACATCCTGGTACCCTCTCCAAAGCATCCACATCCTTCTGGTAGTGTGGTGACCAGAACGGTATGCAATATTCCAAGTGTGGCCTAACTAAAGTTCTATAAAGCTGCGGTATGACTTGCCTATCCTTGTACTTAATGCCCCTTCCAATGAAAGCAAGCATGCCATAAGCCTTTTTTACTAACTTATCTACCTGCGCTGCTGCCTTCAGTGATCTGTAGACCCGCACACCCAGATCTCTCTGCAAATCAATACTCCTAAATATTCTGCCATCCACTGTATAATTTCCACTCGTACTCGACCTTCCAAAATGCATCACCTCACATTTGTCCAGATTAAATTCCATCTGCCATTTTTCTGCCCATGCCTCCAACTGATCTATATCCTGCTGTATCCTCTGACAATCAACCTCACTATTCGCAACTCCACCAATCTTTGTATTCCACAACACTCCTGGGGTTTTGACTGTCTTGGATACCTTCAAAGTATATACTGTCAAAGGGCTGTAACTGATTTGAGACATCTGTTACTGTGGCAGCTGACTGGTCTTTCATTGTATTCCTCCTCCTCCAAATAATATCTAGAATGGCTGGTTGTCTAATAAGGAAAGGTTGGGCTTGTATCCCCCTTCCAGCTATTAGTATGGCAAACCTTCTCTTAACTGCCTCCAACATATTCATATCTTTCCTTGATTAAGGTGACCAAAACCAATCATTGTACTCTAGATCTGATTCTATGTAACTGAAGCATCGCTGGTTCAGCTTAGTTATGGAAGAATGTGACTGACTGGCTGTCACATCCCTGGAAGTGTCTGATACAGGAGGTATGGGAGGAGGTGAGAACACAAGGAAAGACTCAGTTGGCCACCACAGCAGCAGATATACCTCAATCAATCAGTTACAGTGCTCTCATAGCTTAGATGAGTAAAAGGCGACTTGAATGGAACATAAAATCCTGAAAGATTTTGACCGGGGAGATGTGGAGGGAATCTACACTGTCATGGGAAAATCTAGTAATAGGAATCACCATTTATAATCAGAGATTAGGTCATTCTTTTTCTCTCAGAGGGTCACAAATCTTTAGAACTCTTTCTGAAAAGATGGTGGGGCACAGAGTCTGAGAATATTTTTGAGGCAGAGGTAGATAGATTCTTGTCAAGCAGAGGGTTGGAAAGTTATCAGGGTAGGCAGGAACGTGGATTTGAGGTTATATCAAATTAGCCGTAACTGTATTAAATGGTGAAGCAGGCTTGAGGGCTGTATGACCTAATCCTTTGGATGTTCAGATGAATGCAAGTGTGTCACTTCTGCAACCAGAGACTTTGCAGTTCCTCACAGTAAGCCCGAACAACCCAAGTTCCATCAAATTCTTTTCAATTAGCATTTGGCCAAACCTTCACAGTGCTAACAAGAACATAAGTTGCTGGAAGCTCAGCAGATCTGGCAGCATCTGTGAGGAAAAATTCAGAGTTAACGTTTCAGGGTCCGGTGACCCTTGCTCAGAACTTCAGTGCTATTTCAGCTACTTATGCACCTTTGCATTGCTGTTAAATATTAGGATTATTACCAATTAAAACTCTACCTAATGCAGTGCCACTCAAAATAACATCCACATCCAACCCAAACTCTCATTTTTTGCACATAAAAATAAGTATTGAGAATTGAGATAGCATTTAATTATTCTAAGAAAGTGAGCAGAATGAAGAAAACATTCATCGGTATATAATTTATAAACTAAGTGTTCTTCAAGCAGACAATGCTGGTGATGTTTTGAAGCAAGTACTTTCCACATGACCTTCTATTCATTAGCTCATCCCACATTGATATTCCCGGTGATTCCTCATACATGCGTCTTTTCCATGACGCTTCACGAAGGGAGCGCCCATTTATAAACTATTGTCTACTACAATAAAAGCTGGTACAGTAAATTAGAAATTGACTTACTAAACTTTTTTTTAAAAAAGAAAAAAAAACAGCAACTGAATCAAAAAAATTTCCAGATTCCAAAACTACGTTGTGGTTATTGGTCCATCACACCAATGTCATAAAAGTTAAATTAATAATTTTCTGCATGAAATGGAGATAAGATCATTAGCACAAACACATGCATTGTAGATCAAAATGGTACACGGAACACAATGGAAATTAATCCTGTGAACGCAACTGGCCACTGTTGAATAGCCAGCATGATAACATCACATGAATCTTACACTGAATTTACATCAAGGGCCAATTCTCAATGCTTCACTTTCTTGAAAGTTCTATCCCTCACAGGAAAGAAAGCAAGTAGGGACAGCTCCGTGAAACACCGTATATGGTGAAAGAAGAAACGAGCCTGGGCCATTTTTATTGTTTTCTCTGAGAAATGTGGATAATTTTGAATATAGTCCACTTGTGGCACAATAATAAAATGTAGGGCAGCCATTATTCGTTATGTTTATACATGGAAAAACTGCACCTGGAGCAGTTCAACACAAGAGGCATTACTCCCAACAAAAGAGGAAGATTGAACTTTCAGCTAAAAAACTTAATTGATGCTATGGGGAAGATTGACTCTCATAGGTAACTGGTGTTGGATTATGACGACGGTCTCTCAAACTATGGCATGATATTCTGGGACACAGGTTTGCTTCCACAGCAGCTAGCAGCAAGGATAATTCTAGGTCCCACAAAAGGTGAAACTTGGGTTTTAACGATGTTTTTGAAAAAAATCTTTTTTTCTTCTCCCCTCATCATCTCATGACTTGCATTGACAGAAGCAGAAAATCATCATCTGTCAATCCAATCAAGCAATCAAAATAAAACCCTCTATTTTTTGGACATTAGTGAGACATAAATATTGGGAACAAATGCAGCATTCCCTCTAACACCATTAAACATAAAGTGACTTATTTACAAAGTGACAATAAAAATCGTTGAGTATCTGATATTATCGCTTTGCTCATTTACCTCCACACAGTATTACTTGGACAAATGCCATAACTTTCTGATTGGTAACTGCAAAACTCCCAGCAGCAAGATCCCACTGGAGGTTTAGAGATCATCAAAAGGACATAAAAAGGTACAAAGGAGGGAATGCCACTGTCACCCATATGCTCCGTACAGCCTGAGATTCAGTGAGGACAGGTTGTTATCTTATAGACTGTAACCAACTCGTCCATAGTCTCATATGTAAAGAGGAGTAAATATTTTGTTTCTCTTTTATCAAAATTCCCCTGCTTTGAAGAGCGAGGTTATTTTTCTAGCTTAAAGGTCCCATCCC
Source organism: Rhincodon typus (assembly GCF_021869965.1). Classification (NCBI taxonomy): domain Eukaryota; kingdom Metazoa; phylum Chordata; class Chondrichthyes; order Orectolobiformes; family Rhincodontidae; genus Rhincodon; species Rhincodon typus. Next base: position 22,808,531 of record NC_063350.1, on the reverse strand, counting down.
TGCTGTCAGAATGGGTTTATCTATCTCAAACAACATCTTGGACATCAGCATTACACTGGGGATGGACTCTCTCTGGAAAATGGGCATTTGTGATGTAGGACTTTCTAGTCCATTGTTAAACTTCCCTCACACAAATAGTTACCTTTTGAAGAGAAGGCAGATGCTCTTTCTCAGCACGCTTGTTAGAAGAAAGCCTTGCGCAAAGAACTTCTTTGTATTTTTAAGACGACACTGTAACATTTGTGACTGTAGGACTACAGGTTTAAAATTATTTAATACACATTAAAGCGGTTGTTTAGCATGTACCTGATTGATCTTCTGCTGCATTTCCTTCAGACGCTGTTCGCTGTGGCTCCGCTCATTGTTAAATCTGTCCAGTAACTCTAATTTCTCTTGACTCCAGTTCTTTTCACTGATTTGAAGTTGCTGTGTTAGATCCATAACTGCACTGTACGACTCTGCGAGGAGTTGCTGATGTTCTTCTCTCTCCCATTTCAAAGCAGTCTTCATATCACCAGGAGTTTTCTCGGATGTCATTTTGCAAGCCCTACCTTCCAGCTGTTGTGGGAAATCAGTATTATTCATGGGATGCAGTCATAGCTGGCATTTACTGCCCATCATTCAATGGTGTAACTAGTGACTTGTAAGGCTATTTAAGAGTCGACCACATTGCTGTGGTCTGGTCACACACAGGACAGACCATGTAAAAATGACCGATTTCCTTCCCTAAAAAACATCATGACTGACAGTAACTTTTAAGTTCCAGATTTAATCTCTTACTAATTCAATAACGTAACCACAATACTACAACTGCTGGTATTTTTACAGCCTGATTTTGAATCTTTGTAATGAAATTGCAAGTAAACCAATAAGTTATGCATTTTGGTGGGAAAAAAGACAAACATTCATCTAGATCTCAGGCTTCAGCATTTACTTTCCTGTATTTCTTGCACTTGTGAAAAATGAATATTAAAAAGAGATTATTTAATGTTTGGTTTTCTGAAATGACTTCAAATGATTTTCTTTTTAACAAAACACAGGCTATGCACTGTGCTTATAACAACATGCTTTAAATTGTCTACTTCAAAATTCATCTAGAATTCCCACAAGAATGTTATGCACTTGCTAGAAAGTAACTGTGATCACATACTTCCAAGACAAGAACTAAAACCAGCAGAAATAGTAACAATATTACAGCTGCAATCCTTCTTGCTATGCTCCTCAAAGGTCTAAGAAATGCAAATACAGAGCTGGACCTCTAGATCATTAACCTGTATGATCTTAGGATACTGATTAACGGAGGGTCACCTTCTCCAAGTCCCAGATAGAATAACTAGATCAGAGAACTGGGCACCTGGGTGAAGGGATGTGGGTAGGAGTGGTTTCACTTCATGGGATACCCGACCAGGAAAGGAACTGCTCTGTTGAAACAGGGTCTGCCTGAACTGGGCTTTGACGAGGCTCCTAGTGCAATGGATGAATGGAGAAGTCACAGAGTAAATGGGGAAAAGGCACAGGTGGAAAGATAGCATAAGTATTGGTTAAAAACATATAAAAGGAGATAAAGTACAGCAACAACCTGAAATTCTGTCTAAGGCTGAACAGATAAAGGGAAAGTTACATGATACATGAAAATTAAACTGAGAGAAAGAAGATCCATGTGAATAAATCATTAGAGCTGGTGTGACCCAAAGAGAGTTTAATGAAATCATTGTGCAAAGTGTAGGTGTAAATTCAACTGGGTGGACATGATAAAATAATCACTACGGAGACATAGCTACAAATGGTCAGAGCAGAGAACTAAACATATCGGGTTACAGGTCTACAGGAATGATAGAGAAAATTGTGGAGTGCAAGGAATAACTAAGAATGATGTTTTTTGTAATGATAATAGAAGTTATAATAAGATATAAGGCAGTGGAGGCTTTGTTGGTAAAATGCAAATGAAAAAAAAGAATTTACAACTATTGTGGGAATCATTTGTAGTCTGCCTGGTAGCAGCTTTGAATTGGGTGATGCAGAGATTAAGCAAGCATGTAGGGGGTTTTATGTCTCATCTAGACTGGGATAAGCAAACCAGCATATCAAAATGGCAATGAAATTTCCAGCTTGTGTCCAGGGTTCTTTTCTGCAACAGTGTGTAAGAATCAACAACACGAAATAAACACAACATTGGCACCTACCTGATGTGGAAAACTACCCAGGTACGGCCTATTCAGATAAAGCAAGAAAATTCAATTTGTCCAATTTCCAACCCATCAGCCTCATCTGTCAGCAAAGTGTTGCCAACAATACTATTAAGCAGCTCTTAAATCGCAACAACCAGTTTATGGATAAAACAAAAAGAACTGCAGATGCTGGAAATCTGACACAGAAACAGAAATTGCTGGAGAAACACAGCAGGTCTGGCAGCATCTGGGTCCAGTGATACCTCTTCAGTACTGGGTCTCTGGACCCAAAACACTAACTCTGCTTTCTCTCCACAGATGCTGCCAGACCTGACTAGTTTCTCCAGCAATTTTTGTTTTTCTACCGGGTTCCGGATATTCAGTTTGCTCATTTATGCTCACCAGGTCCACACAGTTTCCATTCCAGTATTTCAAAGGTAAGAACACTACAGATGCCATAACTATAATCTTGCACAATTCTCACGATTCAGCATCTGTTCTTTTAGATTGGAAAAATTGGACTGAAGTGGTGAGGGAAATGTCTGTGGATGTTACTTACATAGACTTCCATTAGGCATTTAATAAAGTATCTTATAAAAGAGACTTTAAAGTGTAAGCTGACAGAACTGAAAACAAATTACTGTTCTGGTTAAGAAATTGACTGAACAGGAGGAGACAAAGAATAGTGATAATGGGTAGGTACTCTTATTTGGCAGGATGTGACTGGTGGTATCTGGCATTGATCGGAGTTCAGGCCTTGATTATGCAGTATCTTTATTAATAGCTTCAATGATGGAATAGAAAGTCACATTCAAACCTGCTGTTGACACAGTAGTATAAAGGGGAGCATAATATTATTATATGAAATGTTCACAGGGCAAATTAACTTTAATGTAGGAAATAGACTGGCATTTATTTTGAAATGAAACAGAATAGAAAAAGCCAATTTGTATAGGCTGAGAAACTAGACACAGTGAAAAGGTTCCAAGAAATTTAGGGCTACAGTTAATCAGAGCATTAAAATGGCATGAATTGCTGCTGAAAATAAATAAAATGGTTAATAGAAGGTTGCTTTGTACTGAGAGGACTAGATTAGATACCGTTATGAAAGATCCCGAGGACCATACCTTAGAAAGGATTTAAAGTTTGGTGGGAATGTAGCACCAATTTACAGAATAACAGCTAGACTCCATGGAGTTAAACTAAGAAGAGAGATATGCTCAAACCACGGTTTATTCCCTGTAACTTGGAAGGTTAAATCGTAATTTGATCAAAATTTGAAGTAGTAAATGAAATAGATAAATTTTACCTACCCACCCTACTTCCACTGGTTATGCAGTCTAGGGCATGGGTGCTAAAAAGCTGCATCCCCTTTTTGGAGAGACAACAAGGGGACAGAGTTTAAAAACAAAGGAACTGCCAGTTAAGTCAGAAATGAGGAGGAACTTTTTCTATTGGAGGTTTGAGTGTCTTTGGAGCTCTCTTCTCCATTCAGCTGTGGAGGCACAGTCATTGAATATTTTTAAGGCAAAGATAGATAAACTAGATTAGCTAACAAGGGAGTGAATAGTTACTGGGTAGGTGGGAATATGGACCTTAGGTCACAATCACACCAGCCATGATTTCGTTGAACGGTGAATGGCCTACTTCCACTCCTAATGTAATGTAGATGTCTGTATAATCTAAACGTTGGAGCAGATCTTTCAGGAGTGAAAAATAGAAACTGTTGTACATATGAAAGATGGTAATTGTTTGGAACTGTTCTGTAAATGGCAATTAATGCTTGATCAATTGTTAATTTGAAATGAGATTACTGGTGTTCCTTTACCTGAAGGTATTGAAGGTTACAAGGTAAAGGTGGATGAACGCAGTTAAGTCACAGATCACTCACGATTTGATTGAATCATGGACAGACTTGTGGACTCAACAGCCTAATCTTCCTGGTGTTCCAAATTACAAATCCACAAAAAAGCAAATTACAGTTTTCAAACGGGGCTAGGAGCAAGAGGCACTTCTTGATTGATAGCTACCATCCCTAATAAAACTTTGAATACATGACGGATCTTCTTTCAGTGGTTAATTATGGTGTATCCTTTAGAATCAAATTCTGAGCTCCTATGAGACCGAATGATAAATACACTTGGAACCACTAATAATGATTTAGTCATGCCTTGGCAACTTGATGTAATATCATATGTATTATTCAGACTCAGGCTTCCTGTTACAATTACATTTCTTGAACAACTGGGGATGTTTAAGTTTCTGGCTCTTGACTACCAAATACCAGAAGAGTCAGAACTGGTGATTTATTACCTATCGTTTATCACAATGGATAAATGTGTTACTTTCTACCGAGACGCCACAAGAATCCTGAGAACGGGAAAAGATAGGTCAACTTCTATCAAAATGGAGATGCGAGGTTATATTTACTTAATTGAGATCTTGCAGAATTTACATTTTTTCATATAAACACAACGTGACTGTATAGGATTAATTGGAGTGAAATTAGCCAATATAATAATATTACTGCAAACTCAATTAACTAGAATTCAAATAGCTTAATGTGGTTGTTAGACATAACATTGCATCTTCATTCTGATAGGAAATATCTTTCCTTTGGCCAGTCATTGTGGTGGTACAACTTCTTTACACCTCCCACTAGAACTACACAACTACTGATATCATAGGTGTTCACTCCAATATAAAACATGCTATATTGTACTCACAGTGATATAGTCAAACATCAGTCGGTTGGCGTGGTGGCTGAATCGGAGAAACACTGCAGTATTCTACCTTCTGAGAATTGCATCCACCTTTAGGTGCTGTTAAAGCACACTGCAGATAATGGGGTCAGAATTTTCTGTTGAAATAATGGGGTGTCTAATGGTATTCAGCATTATCGATGCACAGAAGTTATGGGAACCTCAGGACGATGAATGCTCATTTATCACAGAAATACAAGCATTGCTTCCGAGTTGTGCTGTTCCACTATTTGCAGTGCGAAAAGAACATTTTGCTATCTGCTTCTTCACTCAAAAGGACAGTTGTATGTGTGTGGTAGATGTGAACTAAACTCATTGCAGCAAGTTAAGGCTTGTTCATTTGAAATCCAGCACCCTTTTAATCTTATGGTAAGTGATAATTACTGTCAAACAACTTTGTAGGAACAACACTTGATTATTACAAGCGTGGAGTCTCATTTTCTCAACTTTTAATCGTTGCTAGAAATTTTCTTAAAAAATGAATACTTTTAAAAGTTGCTCTTTTTTCAGTTCTCTCTTTATCCGATTGCACTTTTCTTCACTTCATTTCTCTGTCTGACTTTGAATTCCCCACTCTAATTTACACTTCCTTCTCTGTTCTTTTACTGTGAAATTTCACAATCCTTCAATGTGATTGGTCAAGAAGATACACATGCGCTCAACATGTTCACTCGGGTCCCAGATATATCCTGTTTCAGGCTCACTATGAAATTATCTTCTTCTACTTTCATCAACTTTCCATGCAAAAAAGTTCAAAACATAAACATGCAAGGGCATGACGGATATAGCCAGATGTGTTGCTTGAGCAAGTTATGGTCAAATTTGGAATATATTTTCTGAACTGGCTCTCCCAGCATACAGGACAGCTGGGCAGGCATATTTATTGAAAGGTGGTAAGGTGCTTTTTTAAAATGCAACTTTTACTCTCATTTCCATTTCTAGTAAATACTAACTGAAAATTCAGAAATATTAATGCATTTCTGTAAAAATGAACAAAAATCAGTCTCTTGGGGATTATTTTCTCATAGTAAGGCTCATGAGACAGTAGACAGCATACAAATTTCCTTCTTAATCACAGCATTGAAATTCCCAGAGCATTACATGCAGCTGTGTCCCTAGGTCAATCGAGGGAAACTGTGGTCTGTTGAGCTAAACAGCTGTAATGGTATGACAGTTACATCAGCTAACATCTGCATGTCATGGTGTAAAGCAATACAGACATTAGCAAGCAAATAAAAGGAGGAATGTGATTTTTTTTAACAAACAGGAGTGTCAAAAAATTCAGCGATTCTCTTAAAGTCAAACATTTGGACAGATATGTGAGTATTTTGTAATTTTAGATGTAAACTCTCATCCTGAATATTAGCTCATTATTGTATTAAGTGTTGCAATCCACAAGTGGCAAGGCACCTGTAATATTAAACTCCATTACTGAAGTTATTCCATTATTCTATGGCAATTTGACACCACTGAATTACTACATACAAGGCTGCTACAAAAACTGTGATGGTCTGAGAGAGAGAGAGAGAGGGCCAGATTTTTTGCTCAAATTCAAGTAAGGTTAATGCTGCTCAACATTATTTATCCTTATATGGTGCAGCAACTTTACTTGAGGGTCAGAAGTGTGGTTAAACACATTAATTCAAATTTGCTGTCTGAATTGCATTGCTTTGCTGTTAGTTTCACTAAAATAGCATCTTACTGTCTGCCCCAGCATTGAACGGTGGGAAGTTGCTTTTCTACGTCTGATATGGAGTCCAACTTGATCAAGTGAAGTTTTAAAGAAAAGTGTTATCTTAAAATGTTAACTGTTTTTTCACATTTTCCTTTTGCCTCTTATTTTCATTTTTACAAACTTAATTCAATCTTTTCCTCTTCTTATTTCTCATGGTGTCTGATTTGACATTCAATTCATTTACTCCAATTCACATTTCTTCTCCGTTCTTGCTCTGTTTATTTCACAATCGCTTGATTTGACTGCTCAAGGAGATACACAGATGCTGCCCTGTTTACTCAGGTCCCTGTACAGTTTGGTGCACAATCACGTACTCGCATTTGCAGCAACTTTCCAGCGAAGATTTAAAACCTTAGATGCAAATCTAACATTCAGCAGATTGTTAAATTCCCTGTGAACTAATGGAGAGGAGCAGGGTTTCAAATATTCTTCATAACTTGCAAAAGCAGGATTCTATTTTATAAACTAGGAGAATTGGCAGCCAATTTAAATCATTGCAGAAATCACCATGGCAGAGTCCTGATATATAATGGCACTATCTTCAATTAAAAAAGCACGGTAGTGCAACGCATACACAATACTATTCAATGTAAACGGCAACTTATCTTTGCAGGAATGATCCCTATGATGAATCACCATGTTAAAAACACATCTAATCTACAGCTGTCAAAAATATTTTACACTTGCCTTTCAGAATGTTCTCAATGCCTCAGCAGGCATCTCTGTGTGAATATGAACTTTACGGAGATGTGCTTTGAAAGGATTTCAAAACCCACGCCAGCACACATGAATGGTGGTGTGTGTGTTTGGCAATGGGGATATTGGTATTGGCAATTTTTGCATATTCCTCAAAGTGGGAATCCCGATCTTGAAAGAAATGCATGGGTATTGCACCGAGATCTTGCTGACCCATGAACATGTCATTAGAAAATAGGATGGGTTTGGGTTGAAAAGGCAGAGAAAATTTGTTTATCCAATAAAACCAAATAAATGTAGCATTTTGTGATTCACACCTCCATGGAGAGATGGAAACCTGGCCTCATGAAAGAGACATTATGTGCCTTTAAGAGGGATTTGCTCTGTCTTCGTTTCCTTGGAGACGTATTATTAACCTAGTGCTGGAAAGCAGAGTAAATAGATTTTTTTTAAAATTAGACAAAGGAAGCATTAGTGGATGGAGTCAAGCTCACACAGACCCAGGGTTTCAGTTTTGCTTTCAGTTGTTGAAGTTGGAGTTTTTTTTAAAGAGGTGAAGCTGCTGGATACAGCTCCCTCTCTCTGCTGCAGCAAAAAGCTGGAGTTCTCTCTTTGCTGCTACATTCATTCAAACAGTTTTTCCTTTCTCCTGAACTGGAGGAGAAAGCAAGCGAGGGAAATCTCTTTTGCTGAATTTCCCTTTGCCGAAGGTATGCATATGGGATGCTTCTTTATTGGAACAGCTGATGAGTAGTAGTTAATTTTTTTTGTATTTTAATAGAGGTAAAGTTGTGTCGATTCTTCTTTTGTGTTTTTATTTTAACTGTAGTGTAAGAATAAAGTGTGTTTTGCTTAAAGCCTAGTAATTTGATCAATAGAATCACAGCGTCCTACACTTGCCTTTAAATAAGATAAAAGGTAGGGTCTGGGCTAGCTCCTTCATATATTTAGTAGGGGTTTGGCCTGGTCCATAACACCACTCTGGGGTGTATGATAATGACAAGATTAACAGAAGAACTGTGAAATCATAGTGATCAGGAAATGATGGACAGACTGGATCTCTTTTCACCTGTAAAGCAAAGTCTGAGGGGTGACCTAATAGAAGTCTTTAAAACTATGAAGGACTTCGATAGAATAGACTCTGTCCAACTTTTCCTCATAAAACAACCATGTGTCAGGATATTTGGTGAATTTCTGCAGTGCATCTTATGGACGGTACAAGATGCACTTCAGAAATTCAAAGATCCTTAGACAGCACCTTCCAAACCTATGACCAGTACTATCCAGAAAGACAATGGCAGCAGATATCTGGGATCACCACCAACCTGACTTAGAAATATACCACTGTTCGTTCGGTGTCATTGGGTCAAATATGGCATTGTTAATCTCCCTACAGCCATGCACTGCAGCTATCTAAGAAGGCAGCTCAGCATCACTTTCTTAAGGGAAGCAAGGGACAAGCAATAAATACTGTCTAGCCAGCAATGCCCATCTCCTGGGAGTGACTCGCATTCCAGTTATTAGTTTATAAAACCTTTTCTAAACAGCCTCCAAGGCATTTTTACGTATAACGTAAATTGACCAATAATGAACACAGTACAACAGTGTTCTACATAACTGAAGCACAACCTCCTTACTTTTGTATTCAAACAGACCCCACAATTAATAACACCATTCTACTGGCTTTCCTAAATTTTTCTGTATTGGCACAGTGACCTTTATGATTCATTCATGAGGGCACTCAGATCACACTGTACCTTAGAGTTCTGCAAACTTTGCCTCTCCAAATCACCCCATCAAGCCCATACAAATCTTATTTATTTCAATAGTCTCCTCTTATTCTTCCAAACGCCAATGAATATAAGCCCAAATTACTCAATCTCTCCTCATATGACAACCCCTCCATACCTAGAATCAATTTAGTGAACCTTTTCTGACTGGCTCCAATGCCAATGTACATTTCCACAGATAAAGGGACTAAAACTGTTCACAGTACCTTGATTTTTTAAAATTCATTCATTCACAGGATGTCTATGTCACTGGTTAGGCCATCCCTAATTGCCCAGAGGGCAGTTAAGGGTCAACCACATTGCTGTGGGTCTGCAGTCACACATAGGCCAAACTAGGCAGCTTCCTTCCCAAAAAAGGACATTAGTGAACCACATGGGTTTTTCCGACAATTGACAACAGATTCAGTCATCATTAGACTCTTGTTTCCAGACTTTTTATTGAATTTCAATTCCACTATCTACCATGGAGGGATCAAACCTGTGTCACCAAGACTCTTCCTGGATCTCTAGATTAACAGTCCAGAGATAATATCACTAGTCCATTGTCTACATATCTTAATGAACCAGATTTGATGCACAAATACATAATTTCAAAATATGCCAATGATTCAATAATGAAAAAATTCTGAAATACAAGGAGTGTTCAAAAACACACATACAGGATGGTAGAATGTGTGGACAAGTGGCAAGTAAAGCTTAATACAAAGAAATGTGAAGTGATTAATTTTAGTATAAGAACACAGACAGACACCAAATAAAGTGGTTATGGGAACAGAGAGACTTAGGTGGTAAATAAACAAGTCATTGAAGATAGCAGGACAGGTTAAAAGAACTGCCTATAAAGTATACACATCCTGGACTCTATTAATACATGCATAGTGTACAAAATCAAAGATTACGTTGAACTTTTGTAAGACAGTAATATGTCATCAGCTGGAGTGCTGTGTCCAGTTCTGGGAGTCTCGCTCTAGGAGGAGCATGAAGCAATTAGAGAGGCTGCAGAAAAGTTCATGTGAATGGTTCCAGGGCTGAGAAGCCTTAGTTGTGATGACAGGTTGGAGAAGTTAGGACTGTGTCCTTGAAGAAAAGACTGACAGTACATTTGATATAGGTGTTCAAAATCATGAGGGGTCTGGAGAGAGATGTTTATTTAAAATTCATTCATGGGATGTGGGTGTCACTAGCAAAGCCAGCATTTGCTGTCCATCCCTAATTGGTCTTAATTTTACTGGTTTGCAGGCAAGTTCAGAGGCCAAAAAAGACTCGACACATTGCTGTTGGCTGGAGTCATATTTGGCCAGACTAGGTCTTAACTGGTTAAATGTCCTTTCTTAAAAGGGATTTGGGCTTTTATAACAATTGACAATGGTTTCATGGTTTTCAGAGTTATTCATTGAATTCAAACCTCAGTTTGCCGTAGTGGAATCTGAACCACAGCAATAGTCCAGGTCTCTAATCAAAACCACCGTCACTGCCGTTCTCATGAATGAATTGAAAAGAACTGTTCTCATTCATGAAAGAATTAAGAACAAGGCGGCACAGATCTAAAGTAAACAGTAAAAGAAGCAAAAGGAAAAAAAAAATTCTTCACATAGCAGGTAGTTAAAATCAGAAACACATTGCCAGACAGTGTGACAGAGGCAGGTTCCAGTGAATTTTCAAAGCAGAATTAGACTGTTATCTTAAAGGACGAGGGGAGGGTTACAGGGAGAAGTTTGGGGTATAGTACTGAATGAACTTTTAATGTAATGCAACAAATGTAGCTTAATGTCCTTTGATAGTAAGGAGAACAAACTAGCCTGGGATTGTTGACAATGAATACGCTAAGAATGACTCTGAATTACTGCTGATACAGAATAACTGTCTGTCTCAAATTCTGCTTACTTGTGTAATACGACTTTTGAGCTCCACTTTTTCTATCTCCCAGGCTGACTTGGCGTTTGCAAACTGGTGTTGAAGATCATTTGTTCGCCTTCTTTCCTCTTTTAGTTCTGTGCAAAGGTCCTTTAAAATCATTTTAATATCTCCCACAACTCGACTATATTCATTTGACTGCAAAATACAAAACAAGCATACAATATCATTGTTAAAAAGCAAAAAAAAAAAAACTTTGCTATAATGGACATCACCTTTAACAAAATTGACAATTAATTCTGAGCTTGACAAATACCGATTAGACTGAATGGAACAAATATTAGTCTCACTTTAGTTTAGTAATTGTTAATATTATAAACTGGCCTTTTTTTTTTTAAAAACAGACATATTCCAAGTTCCACCAATACCATAATAGCAACAAACAACATACATTTAAGAGTGGATCTTTCTTTGAAAAGACCAATACTTAAATAATTTCTTCTTTCAGAAAATATTTAGCAAATTTCCACATATGAGACTTCAAATTTACCTAACCTCTCTAGGAATTCAGTGTAAAATAGGTAAACGATACAGAAGGTTGCTATTACATAGAAAATTGTTGCACTAAGTCTATCCAGGCAGAAACTGAATTTTACAAGATTAATGCAAAAGACTGGCCATGGAATCAAACTTAAAACACAATGTCAAAATGGCCAAGAAATATTTGTAATAGGTACAACAGCAGGTGGGGTGAACAGACCAACTCCCACAGGAATCAATGACTAGACGTCTGCTGTTTCTAATCTATGCAAGTCATTTGAATTCTAAAATTAAATGCAAATTTGTCAAATTTGGCAACATTGTTAGAAGAAAAAGATGCAGCAGCAAAAAGGCATGCAAAACAATTTAAACTGATTAAGTAAATGGTAACCAAAATTTATGACCCAAAGATTAGTTATCCACCACACAGAAGTCACTCAGATGGTGCAATGATCCAGCATTCTGCAGCTTAAACAGGTTAAAGCTCCACACACACACCTCTTGTAACCATATAAAAATCTTTCAAATGAGTCTATCACCATACTGATAAAGTATACTCAAAGAGAGTATAAAAATTAGGATAATAACGATGAATTATTATTTAATTCAGAAACCCCTCTTCAATTGAGATAAACCTTGTACTTTAATAGACAGCTGATTAAGCAATTAATTTTGGATAGTGTGCAACATATAAGAATATCCCTATGCATTGCAGTAATTAGCTACTTAAACAACGGTGTACCTGCTTTACACACGATGTGGGAAGAGATTTCTCCATCGGAACAGTCAGAGCCTCCTCAAAGGTTTTCTGAGATTGGTCATCTGTTTTCACAGTCTTATTGTCCAATTGGCAAGGGGTCAGCTCCTCTTCTTCAATCAGCAAATATAGATCTTTCACACTGTTAACCTGCCAAATGCATCGAAGCACAAGAAATGTTTCTCTGAATTTCATTCATTGTCAGGAGGTGCTCACAACTGTTGGTGTGTGACACTGCACCACTGTGAATTTTTTGTTATGGTACACAAATGTGCAATTATTCTAAAACTTATTATGAACCACTGACGTAAACAAATATCAACTACTGGAATATAACACTATTAATTAAGACACTAATCTCCATATTAATTCCCCTTCACACATGAAAAAAAATAGGAAAAATAGATTATTGGTGGAAGTAGAAAACAACTGGAAAGACAGTACTGTGGTCGTTGCTTTCCAATTCTGATGTTGAAATGACTGTACTTCAGCAAGCCAAGCCCTTAGTGTTTAGTTCTCTCTCTCTCTAAAAGGTTTCATTGATTTGCAAAACCTACAGAATGACTGATTTACCAGGAAAATGTCTCTGATTTATCAATTAAAAAATTACAGCTTAAAGCAACTGCTGCAAGAAACTCGTTTTCTTCACGTTTAGTGAATTTTTTTTTAAACTGCGGAAAATAAGCAGATTCTGCTTGGGTGAACAGCAGCACACTTTTCTATGTCTTTCTCTCTCTAAGCTGTTTCCAGTTCCAAACTGCTCAGTTAGTTGAGAATCAATCAGATTGAGCTGTAAACAACTCTTCGGCTCCTACTGTCTACACATTGCAGGAACACAGCTGCAAAACAGCTCACAACAGGTACTGAATTCCTTGCTGTAAAAATGTGCAGCCATCCTGGTAATTTCATGTTTTTAAAAACTGTTATTTTCCCTTTCAGTCCACAGTTTTTAAAGATTCAAAAATAAAAAGATGTTCTCACAAAAAATTGAAGTCATAGATTAAAAATAAAGGAAAAATATACTGCTCTTGCTGAAAATGCACATAATTATTCACACACTTATGAAATGTGTATTGTACACAAAGGACTCTTGTGGTATGCTCTCAGTGAGCAAGACATCCCCTGCCAGTATGGTTGTCAAAGTATCACAGAAGTGCTCTGGTTTTGGCTTCTTCAACATACTATAGAAGAACATAAGAAACAGGAGGAGTAGGCCACTCAAAAATATCATAGCTTATCTGAATGTGGTCTCAGTTCCTTTTCTCTCACCCTCCCAACCCCATCAATAACCACAGACTCCCTGTCAATTGTCAATCGACAATCTGTCCAAGTCAGTTTTGAATATATTCGATGACCCAGGTTCCACTGCTCTTTCGGGAAGAAAAAAAACCAAGCACCAACAGCTACCAGATAACAAACTCTTCCTTATCAGTGTGTTAAATGGAAAGTTGTTGAAACTGTTTCCCCTGTTCATGTTTAACCGAGACTTGGTGATGACTCTTTCAAGCCTCCTCAGAATCTTGAATGTTTCAACAGGATTGCCTCTTCCTTTTTAAAACTCCAAGACCATGAGCCTAATAAACATTTCTTATATACTGTTCCTGCCATTTACTCTAAAGTTTACTATGTTTGCACATTTTACATACATATGCTAATCAGATAAATTGATTTCCATTAACACTGAAACATATGCTCATTGCAGCTATTTTATGGGTTTAACTCTACACTACTGTAATGGTTTGAGTGCTCACATAGACAACAGTTGATGAGATTATCAGCTCTCTTAAAAATGTTGAACACTGCACCTCTAGTAAATCATCACCATCATTGTCCATCTTCTTGCCACATTTCCAGTGCTTCAGGAACCATTTCAGTTTCATGTAGAGAAGGAAGAGGTTTTGTTTGAACTGATCTGCTTCCTTCACAAACAGATTTTTTTCTTGACTCCAGAATTTCTGCTCAAGTCTGGTTTGCAAATTCAGGCTTTGCAGCTCAAAATCTCTTCGTACAAGAGCCTTTTGTTGCTCCTCTTTAAGCTATGGAGAGCAATTAAAGAATCAATGAAAAACATAAAAGACTTAATTTAGATTAACAGTGAACCAGACCATGCGTGTCTATGAGAAACTCCTATGTGTATGTTATGCTTCATTGTGCACTCACCCTTACCATATAAAACAGCTGTTAAAACTAATATACACCATTGGTCTTATCAAACTCCATAGTACTTGCTTAAGTACCTCAGGAAAGAAAATTAAAAAGCCTTCCCGGTTCCTCTAATCATCAGATACTGTGTTGAATTTGCTAGTATTGACTTGTGAATGTGATATGTGCCTCAAGGCATTCTCAATGCTTACATGTAACTAGGAAGTCAGCAAGACTGGCCAACAATGACTCATTATCTAATTTCCCTAGCTTCTCCCTGAAGGCAGTGGCTGTACAAAATCCGCAAATTGTGAAATTGCATAGATATAGTATTTTATCCAATGATTTTCTCCCTACTCATAATTCAAAGGGTGCCACCAGCCCTATGGTACCTCAATCAAATGTCCATTCTTTGAGAGTTTCAACTAGAACTGTTGAAGGATCCCCGGAAAATCAGGCGTCAACAATAGCCCCTATCCAGATTTGCTTTATCCAATGTAACACTGTTAGTGCTTTCCTAATAGGTCATTCAGTGGAGACCAAATATTGAACTTTGCTAGTTTCATACCACTCCATTCAATGCAAAACTGTTATTCTCTTCTGCAAGCAGTCAAATCACTGAACCTCTGAATCAGAGTACAGAAGAAGCCTTTCAGCCCATTGAGTCTGTACCAACAGAAATACAACACTACCTAT
>NC_063350.1:22739556-22792991 GCF_021869965.1 Rhincodon typus | reverse complement strand
GGTCTAGGCCTGAAACGTCAGCTTTCCTGCTCCTCTGATGCTGCTTGGCCTGCTGTGTTCATCTAGCTCTACACCTTGATATCTCAGATTCTCCAGCATCAGCAGTTCCTACTATCTCTTACTACCTATACTAGTCCCACTATCCCGTAGTCTTGAATGCTGTGACCCTTTAGGTACTCAACCAAGTACTTTTTAAAAGGCTGAGAAGTTTCCCACCTCAAAATACCCTCGCAGGCAGTGCATTCCAGACTCCCACCAACCTCTGGAAAAGTTTTTTTCCTTAAATCTTCTCAAAACCTTTCACTTTAAAATTACACTCCCTTGTTATTGATCCTTCAACCCAAGGGATCAACTGCTTTCTGTTCACCCTGTCCATGCCCCTCAAAGTCTTATACACCTCATTCAGGTCACCCCTCAACCTTCTCTGCTCCAAAAAAAAAAAAAGTCCAAGCTCATTCAGCCTCTCTTCATAGCTGAAATGCTCCATCCCAGGCATCATCTTGTTGAATCTCCTTTGCACCACCTCCAGTGCAATCACATCCTTCCAATAGTGCAGTGACTAGAACTACACACAGTACTCCAGCTGTGGCCTAACCAAAGTTCTGTGCAGTGCCAACATGACCCTCCTATGCTTTCTCAACTAACCTATTAACCTGTCCTGCCACCTTCAGGGCCAAGCACCTCAAGATCCTTCTATCCCTCTGAGCTCCTAAGTGCTTCACCAGTGATTGAATACCCCTTTCACTTGTTCCTTCTTCCGAAGCACATCACCACATTCATCAGGTTTAAATTCCATCAGCCACTGATCGGTTCATCTGACTCATCCATTCATATCCTCCTGTAACCCAACATCTTCCTCCTCCTTGTCAATCACCTTGCCGATCTGTGACATCCAGCCACCACATTCTCATCTACGTCATTTATGAATATCATAAACAGTAAGGGTCTCAGCATTGAGCCCTGTGGTACTCCATTGCACACCAGGTTCCAGTTTCATAATCAGCCTTCTACCACCACCCTCTGTCTCTTGTCATTCACCCTTACCTTAGTCACTTGGTCACCTCCTCAAAAGATATCTCTACCACCTTCTTGCGAAGTGGGATCTACATGAGCAGTCCTCAGGCACTTCCCTTGTGGCTTAGGAGTATTTAAAAATTTGGTTCAGGGCCCCTGTCATTTCCTTCATTGTCTCCCACAGCAGCCTGGGTTACAACTCATCTGGAGCTGGGAGTTTGTCAACTCTTAATTCTGCCAGAACCTCCAACATCTCCTCACTTCTTATGTCAATTTGCTCAAGAACTTCACGGTCTATCTTCTCAAATTCTGCACTTGCATCCACCTTCTCCCAAGTAAAGACAGATGTGAAGTAGTCATTTAACACCCGACCAATGTCCTCTGGCTTCTCACACACATTGCCTCCTTGGTCCATAATAGGCTGTACTCTTTCCCTGGTTATACCCTTCCCCTTGATAAACTTGTAGAATATCTTGGGATTCTCCCTAATCTTGTCCATCAGTGTTTTCCCATGTTTCCTCTTTGCTCTCCTAATTGCTTTCTTGAGTTCACCCACATTTCCTATATTCCCATAGGGCTTCTGTTTTTTGCTCTCCTTGTTCCTATTGTATGTCTCTCTTTCTTAAAAATACACAGCATAGTAGCCAATTAGCCCAGCACACCTACGTTGGATTGTGAATGAGATACCAAAATAGAACCAATCCTCTACCCTCCAAAATTTCATTTTGAAGTATTTACCCAAATTCCTTTAAGAAAGGAGGTTTGCAAAGCTCAGTTTTTGTTTTAAATCAAGACAGACATGTGATTATCTTATAAGCCTCTAAGTCAACCAAAATTACTAAGCAAGGTTTTTAAAAAAAAAAGATAAAAAGCTGGAAGCTTACACACTCATTTCTCTGGAAATATTAGCTAAATCGGCTAGTTATCCATATCAATTTTTACAATCTCTGTTTTTAAACAGTATTGGACAGACCAAGCAACTGAATTCCATTTTCTACAGGAATGAGTCTATCAATAAAAGCCCAGCTTGCTAAACGAAACATTTCACAATAACAGAACTGAATTGAAGCAGATTTGTCCAGTATTTTACTCTAGCTTATCACATGTTTTCTGTATTTCTCACGTGGTCAAAAGGGTGGCTATTCCATTCATTGGGGGAGCATTATTGGTGAAGGTAGGGTTCAGCAGTACTCTTGCCCTTAGTACCTAGCAAAAGAAATTAAACTGCTCGGATCTTTGATTTGGTGAGTCTTCAACTGCCTCTAAAAAGCCAAGTTTACAATGAAACAATGGTGATATATGAACTATTTGCTTCAACTAAATGTCTAGTTTTGTCACTCAGATGAAAGAGACAGAGACAGGCAGGTGGAGAACACAGTGACACAAAATACGGTAACCAATATTGGTAGCCAGTGGTGTAAGGGAATGAAGAAAAGGCAGACAAAAATAGATATTTTAGAGTCATAGAGCTGTACAGCATGGAAACAGACTTTTTGGTTCAACTCGTCCGTGCTGACCAGATATCCTAAATTAATCTAGTCCCATTTTTCAGCGTTTAGCCATATACCTCTAAACCCTTCCTATTCATATACCCATCCGGATGCCTTTTAAATGTTGTAATTGTTCCAGACTCTACCACGTCCACTGGCAGCTCATTCCATACACGCACCACCCTCTGCATGAGAATGTCCCCCGTTAGGTCCCACAACCCGGGAAAAGACCTTGTCTATTCATGCTATCCACGCCCCTCATGATTTTATAAACCTCTATAAGGTCCCCCCTCAGTCTCCGATGCTCCCGAGAAACAAAATACATTTTAAACAAGCACATATTTGTTAGGTTTACTATTTAGCCTACAGCATTTACAGCTGACAAAAACATTTAACATGAACACTCAAAGAGGTGGAGATATTTGTCTCTGTGCTGTAGAACTGTCCAGCAAAATGCCCTGCAGTATGATTTTGGATTTGTGCCACTGTCTAATTCTCAAGTAAAGACCTTTATAAGTAAGTTTGCCATAGTCCTACCAGGCCATATGGCTACTCTCTCACTCAAGAGACAGCTGACGGAGTTTAACCTGAGAGATACCATACCTCAAGTGAAGGGAGAGGTTGTAAAGGAGAGTCCTTCGTGGTAACTGCAGCCAGTAATTTCAATCCAACTTTCACCGTAACCTCAACCCATTCTGTTGGCATCACTCTGCACTCCAAACCTGCTTTCCAGCCAATTGAACTAACCAACAGCCACCTTTTAAAGTAACGCCACATTGAAACTAATGAGTAAAAGTGTGCTGATGTTTTGTCCGAGTAGGATTTTTCCCACATTGTTTGGTTCAATGTCGGATACTCATGAGAAATTCAGTAAAATTATTTACCAACTCCTCTAGAATGAGCAGGTGCAATTTTCAGATAGCGACATTTAAAATTACTTTTCTATAACATTTTTGAGTCTCAATTTAAAACTCAAAATTCTACGTGAAATGATCAATTGTGTTTTTCAACTGACCTGTGACATTTTCTGTTGAAATCTCATTGCGTCTTCATTTCGAAGCTCTCTTTCCTGAACAAGCTGTTCTTGCAGTCCTCGGATAGTCTCCTTGGCTTCAGATAAATCAAGTTGTAGTTCCTTGACCTGATTAAACAAGTCATAAGTTGTAGTTGGGTTATGAAGAAAATTTCAGGTTGCCTTTCCCCTTGTTTCAGCAAACACTTCTCAGATTGCCTCAAATCTGCCTTTCATGAAGAGGGCAGGTTAGTGTCACCTGTAGGAATTGCTGTAGACACTGCAAGAAGTTTACAAGATTGATGGTACTTGTGTGTAGATAAACCTTCCCATGTAATGAACAATTGAGAACGGTGGCAGCACCCCAGTAACACAAATAGATGTGTTCTAACTAGAGATATGAACAATTTTTCTATCTGGGTGCAGAGTCATGTATTGGTGTGAAAAATGGCTACATTTTGATTTTGTTTCAGAGGAAATCTGATTTTCCTTACTCGGCATTATTTTCCTTGAGCTTGTTTATAGGTTGGGAACACCTAGTGTGCAAAAGGCATGCCACCCCCTGCTGAGGTCAGATGCCCCATTTTAAACAGGGGCGAAAATCAGAATTTCCTCCTACACCCATATTTTTGTCCACTGGTCAAGATTTTTAGAAGCAAATTAAAGTACGCCAGGTTTGATAGTTTGTGAAGAAAATGGAAAGCCTACCGAGGGACAGGAAACCTTCTCAAAGACAAGTGTAAAATACTTTGAGACCTTCATTACAGTATTGCTGCTAATAGTGGCAGTGAAGAAATGCTTTTCACACTGTAATTTGTAAGAAGGTTACAAAGACAAGGAAACCCTTATGTTTACATTTGGGCGTGGCTAAAACTGGTGCAATGGTTAATACCGTAGTGTATTAAGAAATGTAAAAACGTACCCTCTACTGTCATGTTTTTCTGATTTAATTGGACTAGAAAATCAGGCTGATTTCTTCTTTAACCCCTTCCTTTGAAGATTGGGCAGAGGTCTGAGCCTCACCCCCTCCAATAATAGGCAGTTACTCTGCTTTGAGATGAAAATCTGTTGAGAGGGGAGCTGGAAGCTTTCGTTACCTCAGCTGTTCTATTGTGAATATTTGGCCAGGTTTCAAAAGCTTCAGCTTCACAGGTAGACTTACAAATCCAAGAACAACTGAAAATGTTGTGAACCTACATTAAAAAAAGGAAATATCAATGATAGGGTTTTTTGCTTGTTTAAAAATCTAACTGGCACTTTAAGAGATTACAACTTTGTTCGCTTGGGTTTTTGACTTCAATGTCAATGAAAATGAATTTAAAAATCAGTTTTTTGAAAAAGGTTGTTAGGAGATTTAATTTTCCCCCCCAATGACTTTGAAATAGTTCCCAACTCTACTGCAGGACTTCTGAGAATTATATATAGTGCACGCAGGGCAAATGATGATAAATGCAGGGGCTAGCATGGCACTGGCATGGGGAAACTGGGGTGGGCACTGAATGGAATGGAGATGATTAAGGCAATAATGTTTAGGGAGGATTTTAGAAGCCACACTGTGTTGGAGAACTGAACTGGGCTTTCTAATCCGATCCAAACTCTCACCCTTATGTACTCTTGCAACTCACAAAATTCACTATGAACCCGAGCAGTGCAAAACAGAGGAGAATAAAAAAACCCATCAAAGACACGTGGGTCAGATATTCATGTGGACACATGCAAAACTATGCAGATTAGTTTTTCCTGAGAATTTCCTCAAAACTTGGTCCCTGGTGCAACATTAGCATTCATTTCGAGGGGACTAGAATACAAAAGCAGAGATGTACTGCTGAAGCTATATAAGGCTCTGGTCAGACCGTGTTTGGAATATTGAAATTGATTTTGGGCCCCGTAACTAAGGAAGAATGTGCTGGTCTTGGAAGGGGTCTAGCGGAGGTTTACAAGAATGATCCCGCGATGAAGGGCTGGTCATGTTAGGACTTGAGTTTAACAGGATGTGGGGGGGGGATCTGTGTTATGAAGCGGAGGTCAACCACCCCAACCCCAGCAACCCCCACACCACCACCCCCATAACTAAAACCAAAACACAGAGAAGCTTGACTCAATCTGTTAAAGGAAGTGTGCAAGGTGGCATAACCCGCCTCCCCGCCCCACCACCTCAATCTGCTATATAGGAGTGATTAAATGAAACAAAATCCTTTCACTCACTCTATAACCAACAAGTAACAATTTATTTTTCTCACTAACAGTGAACAAATTAACAGAACTGCCAACAAACCAAACAATTCCCCCTTAACTACTAACGATTCCCAAATAAAGCAAAATGCTAATGGTATGCTGTTCTAGTAGAATACTTATGTAATACTTATATAAACCAAAATATTTAAAAAACCTTAAATCTCTCTAAATTACAGCCAGGATACATCTTCCGGAATGCTCTGCGCCCTCTCTGCTGATCCTCAGTCTGGAACGCCTTTCTCTGTTGAATTCTTGTGTCAGGAATATTAGCTAATGACTGCAGCTATACCTTTAGTTCGATGATAGTTACTCTGAGAGTTTAGAGAATTCTGACAGAGCCAGGGATTTTCTCTTTAGAGCTGATGGGTTGTTAACTCTATTGGATGGCAGTTGCTCTCACACCAATTTTCAAATGCCCTCTTTTACACCCTTGATAACCTATTAATTCCTTACAATAGGATTGTTCCTAGGTTGTCAAAACCATCAGATTTAAATTTAATATTCTTTAGTCTAAGTGCCTGGTTTAAACTAATTGGCTGATACTCAAACTGGTTGCGTTACTAACAAAACAAACTACAGCCTGGGTTGTTAACCACACAACCTTTTGATACAATGTTTCAATTTCAGGAGCTCTCTTGTGCACCTGCATGTAATTTTTAAAAAAATCTCCACCCCAAAAAATAATCTTTTAAAGGGACCACACACTATTCCCCCTATCATTTTACAAACATCACATTCTAATATCCTACCTTCCAATCCACAAATACTCTCCCAACTTCACAATACCTTCACACTTAAAAAAAAACTATCATGATGAA
Source organism: Rhincodon typus (assembly GCF_021869965.1). Lineage (NCBI taxonomy): Eukaryota > Metazoa > Chordata > Chondrichthyes > Orectolobiformes > Rhincodontidae > Rhincodon > Rhincodon typus. The sequence goes on along the minus strand of NC_063350.1, from coordinate 22,786,422 downwards.
AAAAATGGCTTCATTGTTTTTTGTAAATCTAATGCCATTATTACTAGATACATAGGTAATTAATCTAGAGTTACGCATTTCATACCAATTCTACATATATAAAACACATTGAACATTACCGTTTCTATCTTCTATTCACATTTTCCTTTTAAACCCTTGATAACACTAACATTTTCACGTCCCGCAACACGCATAATCTGTAAATTAAGTGCTTGTAACACAAGACTCCAACAAAATAGTCTGGTGCTCTTGACTTCAAATCTTTTCAAAAATGTCAAAGCGTTGCGGTCAGTGCACACAACTGTCTCTGAAACAACATTTTAATGTTTATGTTGCAAACAATGTAAGGCCAGTACCAAACTCTAACTCTTTTTCAATGGTTGAATTTTTTTTTCTAGTGGATACTGAGTTTCTTTGAAAAATAACCGATTGGCCTTTCAATTCCACAACCATTCTCCTGTAACAATACAGCTCCAACCCCTACATCGCTTGCGTTGATGGTGATTTTAAAGGGTTTCAAGAAATTTGGGCGTGGCTAAAACTGGTGCAGTGATTAACACTGTTTTTAAACTCTCAAATGCCACTGGCATCGGTCTGACCACTGAAATTTCATGTTCTTCTTCAACAAATCCGTCAGAATTTAGAACGTAGAATCCACTCACTTCTGAAAACTGTAGCACCTCTTTCTTTGAGGATGATCTTGGAAATTCCTCGATGGCCTTCGACTTCACATTCTTTGGTGTCATCTGTTCATGTCTGATGTTGTGTCCTAAGAACATCACTTCTGCCTTTGCAAATTCTGTTTTTGCCAAATTTATGACCAACTTTACCTTCTATACTCTCTCAAAGAGCTCTGCCAAATGCACCATGTGATCGGTCCATGAATGGCTAAAGATCATTAAGTCATCTATATCGACGGCACAATTAGTCAATCCTGCCTCAACTCTGTTCATAAGTCTTCAAAAAGTGGCTGGTGCATTCTTCCTTCCAAAAGAGCATTACTTTAAATTGATATAGTCCATTTGGAGTTACAAAAGCAGAAACTTCTTTTGCTCTTTCTGACAAAAGGTACTTGCCAGCAACCATGAAGTCCAACTTTGTGATGTAAGTGGTTTGTCCAACTTTTTCAACACAGTCCTCCAGCCTTGGAATTGGGTATAAATCAGATTTGGTCATGGCATTGACCTTCTGATGGTACGCAACGATTCAGCGTAGATTATCAGGTTTAGGAACCAACATGACCGGCGAATTCCACTAGCTTTGATTTGGCTCAATGATGTTTTCTTGGAGCATCACTTCCACTTCTTTCTGTACCTGTGCTGCTTTGAGGATTCAGCCTGTAGGGGTGTTGCCTTATCAGAACAGCATTCCTTACATCAACCTCATGTACTATGCTATTAGCCATCTCCATTCTATTTCTATATAGTGCTGCAACAAGTCTTTCAATTCAGTTCTCCGTTTCTGAGATAGATATCTCATTTCCCTATCTAAAGACTTCCTCGTTATTCAATTTATTCTGAGGCCTGTCAAAATCTGCATCATCTGGAAATAATTCCTCACTCTGAGCAGCAGTAACTAATACCTGTTTCGTTCGTTCTCTTTCCCTGTCATAGTAAGGTTGTAGCATGTTCACATGACATATTTGATAATTTGTTTTCCTGTCTGGCATCTGTACCAGATAATTCACCTGACTTAACTTCTTCTCAATCTGAGAGGAACCACTAAACCTTGCTTTGAAGGGATCGCCTACCACTGGTAACAGCACTAATATTTTATCCCCATGTGCAAATGTACAAATTTTAGATTTCTTATCAGCTTCTTGCTTCATTATGTGCTATGCCCCCTTCAAATGTTATCTAGATAATTGACCGACTCGGTTTAATCTTTCTCTCACCTCAGATATATAATCCAAATGTGAGATCTCTGACTTCGGACCTATCAACTTTTTCTTAATTAATTTTAAAGGCCCTCTTACTCCATGTCTGAATATCAATTCAAATGGAGTGAAGTGAGTCGGTTCATTTGAAGCATCTCTAATAGCAAACAATATAAATGGGATACCTTTATCCCAATCATTTGGGTAATCTTGGCAATAAATCCTCAGCATGGTTTTTAGGGTCTGATGTCAGCTTTCCAATGCTCCCTAGGATTCAGGATGGTACACACTTGTTTTAAAGTGTTTGATGCCTAAACTATCCATGACCTCTTTAAATAATTCAGCAGTAAAATTGGACCCTTGGTCTGACTGAATCTCCCTGGGTAGTCCATAACGGGTAAAGAAAGCAAGCAACTCCTCCACAAGCTTTTTTGCCTTTACATTCCGTAAAGGAATTGCCTCCAGAAATCTGATAGGCGCATCCATTATGGTTAGCAAATACTGGTTCCCCCTTTTGGTTTTAAGGCAGGGTCTGATACAATCAATCATAAGCCACATGAAAGGTTCTTCAAATGTGAGAATTGGCAGCAAAGGCACTGGTTTTGTTACTGCCTGTGGCTTTCCTACCATCTGACACATATGACAGGTATGGCAAAATTCAATCACATCTTTATGTAATCCAGGCAAATAGAAATGCTTCTGTATCTTAGCCTGAATGTTCCTCACTCCTAGATGTCCTCCTACAGGTAATCTGTGCGCTACCCACAATACTTCCTGTCTGTATTCTACTGGTAACACAATCTGGTGAACTTCTGACCCGTTCTCCTCTGCACTAACCTGCCAAGGTCTTCATTTCTGCCTTAGGATTCTATCCTTAAAAGGTAATAAGATTCTGGAATACATTCTGATTCATTTTCTGAATAGACTTTATGATATAAATCTTTTATTGTCTCATCTTTTTGCTGTAACTCTATTAGTCTTTCAGAATTAAACACCTCTGCTAGATCCTCTACCTGCTTAGGTTCTTCCTTTACCATTTCATCAACAGGGTGTCAGCTAATTAAACCTCAATTCCTTCATCTTTCTCTTTGGTTTTCCCCTGTTGCTTTAACTTATGACTGTGGAATCTTGTCACAAAGTCTGGAAAAATTCCAGTATGTTTTTCTTTTAACTCTTCAGTTCCCTGGTTTTCTTTCGGCTTCTTCACTCCCACCTTTTATCCGGCTAGGTAGTTTCCAAGAACAAACTGTATTCCTGGAATAGACACTCTTTCAATCACTCCCACTGTCACTTCCCCAGTCTTGATTGGACTTTCCAGCCTTATCTTTCACTGGGGAATGCTAAATTTCTCTCCATTTATTCCACAGATCATCACTCTCTCGGGCAACATTTTAGAAGGAGTGCAAATATTTTCATCTCTTACCGTTACAGACTGACCAGCTCCTGTAACTCTCATTATTGTAATTTTTTTTTTTTATTAACTACTCCCCCTGTTCTACCTTACCCACACAGGTGAAGTCTTTGAAGAGTTCGGGCACTATCTTACTATCCAGCCCATGGTGAGATTGTACATGCTCCTGCAGCTCCTCGACTTATCTTGGAATTTTCTTCACTATCTCAACTCATCCCACTCGTTTAACCTCTTTTACCACATCCTTTATCCCAGTGTCTCTCAATCCACCAGCACTGACTTTGTGTGTCCCCTTCTATTACAGCAGAAACACCTGAGGGCTTTTCACCTCTTTCCCACCCTCTTGGGTTTCTTTTTTCACATATGGCAAACTGTTCCCAGTAAGATCTACTTTTTGTTTTTCATTGAAGGATCTCCCTCTTTCCCATCTTCTATCCGTCACAGAATGAAATTGCTGTCGGAAGCTGGATTTTGATTTATGCACTAATGCATATTCATCCGCCATCTCTGCAGCTCCTCTTGTTGTTTTAACTTATTGTTCCTCAACATGAGTTCTTATCATTTCTGGAAGTAAGTTTCTGAACTCCTCCAGCAGAATAATCTCTGGAAGATCCTCATATGTCTTTTCTATCTTTATTGCTCTCTCCCATCCATCAAAGTTGCTACGTTTAATTCTTTCAAATTCGACACAAGTCTCACCTGGTTCCTTCCTCATATTTCTGAGCTGTTGTCTAAATGTTTCTGGTATCAGTTCATAGGCACTCAGAATAGCCTGTTTTACTTATTCATATTCTCTTAACACCTCATCTGACAGTGCTGCAAATACCTCACCAGCCCTACCTACCAAACTGGTCTGAATTAACGTTACCCAGACAATCTCTGGCCAGTTCATCTGGTTAGCCAATTTCTCAAACAAAACAAAAAAGGCTAGTACATCTTTTTCATCAAATTTTGGTAATGTTTTCACATATTTGTATATATCCCTACCAGGTCTTTGACTTCGACGGGTTTGCTCATCACCCCTCTCCTCCTCACTAAGCCTATCTTTTACTTTCATCTCCATCCTTTTAAATTGACTTTCCAGTCTACTTTGCAACTTCCGAAGTTGAAACTCTCTCTCTCTCTCACCCTTTCTCGTCTTTGTCTTTTTCTTTTTATCTTTCCTCTGCTTGTAACGGTAATTCAAGCCGTTTCAACTCCTTCTTCCTCTTCTACTCTGGCTCTTCTTTCCTTTTCTATAACTTCTAACTTCAAATGTCTAATTTTCAGTTTACTTTTTCTAACTCTACTGCACTTGCCTGTTTCTCGGATATACCTAAATGCTTGACCAACTCTGTTACAATTTCAGCTTTCCTCTTATCCCTAGTCGAACCCAATTCTAGCCTGTTTGCCAAGTCTAAAAGTATATCCTTCCTCTCTTCCTAAAAACTTATTTGGCAAATTTGGGAAGCATCCTCAAACCCCAGAACCTCTGTAGCAACGTTAAGAGCCATCTTCCCAACTTTTGATTTAAACAACCATAAGTAACTGAAATTAAACAGATTTTCCACTTCTCACTTAAGGTTTATTTTAGAGATCTAGGACATGAATCCCGAAGTCTGTTTAAATCTGCTGGGACCTTTCGCACCCCAAATCTGTTCAAATCTGTCCAAGTCTATTCAGATCCCAGACCTGAGCCCCCAATCCGTTATGAAGCGGAGGTCAACCCTCCCTCTGATAATTAAAACCGAAACACCCAGAGAAGCTTGTCTTGCCTCGCCTCGTAATCTGTTAAAGCAAGTGTGAAAAGTGGTATAACCTGCTTCTCACCTCCCAATCTGTTATATAGGAGTGGTCAAATGAAATGAAATCCTTTCACTCACCCTGTAACCAACAACAATTTATTTATCAAACTCTAACAGTGAACAAATTAACAGAACTACCAACAAACCAAACAATTCCCCCTTAACTACCAACTATTCCCGAATAAAGCAAAATTCTAATGATATGCTGTTCAAGTAAATACAAAACTCACTTTAAAATAATTAAAAATAACACTCTCAAAATTACAGCGAAGGATACACCTTCCGGAATGCTCTCTGCTGATCCTCAGTCTGGACCACTTTTCTCTGCCCAATTCTTGTGTCAAGAATGCTTCTCTCTATTAAATTCTTGCTTCAGGAATATTAGTAAAGAGTGCCGCTACACCTTTTGAAATGCTCTCTTCTTTTATACCCTTGATGACTTATTAACTTCTTTTAATAGGATTCGCCCTAGGTTGTCAAAACTGTCAGATTTAAACTTAATTGGTTTTTAGTTTCGAAGTGCTTGATTTAAATTAAATCGGCTGATATTCAAAATGATTGCCTTAATAACAAAACTAACCACTGCCTGGGGTTAACAAGGTGTAGAGCTGGATGAACACAGCAGGCCAAGCAGCATCAGAGGAGCAGGAAAGCTGACCTTTCAGGTCTGGACCCTTCTTCAGAAGTGGGGGAGGTGATGATGGAAGGTGGATAGAGGAGCAGATAGGTGGAGAGATGATGTACAGGTCAATGAGGTGGGGATGGAGCCAGTAAAGGTAGGGAGTTGGGATGTGGGTTAGTCAGTGGGGGATGGAGGGAAGACGGACAGGTCAAGAATGCGGGGATGAGGCTAGTAAGTAGGAAGTGGGGGTGGGGTTTGGTCAGTGAGGTGGGAGGAGTGGATAGGTGGGAGAAAAGACAGACAGGTCAAAGAGGTGGGAACGAGATGGCCTGGTCTTGGGATGAGGTCGGGGGTGGGGAGATTTTGAAGCTTGCGAGGTCCACATTGAGACCATTGGGCAGCCGGGTTCCCAAGCAGAATATGAGGTGCTGTTCCTGCAACCTTTGGGTGGCATCGCTGTGGCACTGGAGGAGGCCTGGGATGAACATGTCGTCCAAGGAGTGGGGAGGGGGAGCTGAAGTGGTTCGTGACTGGGAGGTGTAGTCGTTTGTCACGAACTGAGCGTAGGTGCTCCACAAAGCGGTCTCCAAGCCTCCGCTTGGTTTCCCCGATGTAGAAGAGGCCACATCAGGAACAGCGGATACAATATACCACGTTAGCAGATGTGCAGGTGAACATCTGTTTAATGTGGAAAGTTTTCTTGGGGCCTGGGATGGAGATGTAGGGGCAGGTGTAGCACTTCCTGCAGTTGCAGGGAAAAGTGCCAGGGGTGGTGGGGCTAGTGGGGAGTGTTGAGCATACAAGGGAGTCACGGAGGGAGCGGTTCTTCCGGAAGACAGATGAGGGTGGGGAGGGAAAAATGCAACTACTGCCTGGGTTGTTAACCACACAGCCTTTTGGTACAATGTTTCAATTTCAGGAGCTCTCTGTGCACCTGCACATTTTTTTTTTAAAACACTTTCAAGCATTAAAAAAAAAATCTTTTAAAGGGACCATGCACTCTTCCTCCGTATCATTTTACGGACATCAAATTTTAACATCCTGCCTTCCCAACTTCGCAACAATCTGATTGAAACCTACAAAATACTGAGAGTCTGGTTTGACTGGATGTGGAAAAGGTGACGTTTCCACTAGTAGGAGAGACTAGGACCTGAGGGCACAGCCTCAGAGTGAGGAAAGTGAGAAATTTCTTCAGCCATAGGGCAGTGAATTAATGACAGTGGACAAGGAAAAAGATTGGAATGGAAATCCTGTCAGAGACAGGAGCAGAACATCTTCAGGGTGGGCAAGCCTAGGAGGAAGGGTCACTCAAACCAAAACGTTAACTCTGATTTCTCTCCACAGATCGTTCCAGATGTACTGAGCTTTTCCAGCATTTTCTGTTTTAGTTGCTGATTTACAGCATCCGCTTTCCATCAAAACAACTGTCTGCAAAACTTTCCGAAACCTTTTTGGATGCTTTTGATTGATGCAAATTTCCAGACACAAGGACAGAAACCAAACTCAGCAAAAGTATTACTGAATTGCTGAGGGAATGGCCTTGAGAATGCACATGAACCAAAAATATATGAGCAGAGAACTGAAATTTGCATCCATCAGCTGTACGCATCAGGATGAGGAGCACCTAATTCTTCAATAAAAGCTGGACTGGGCTGGAAAATTACCTCTCCATTTGCTTACATCAAAACCTTTTCTCCAGTACTTTAACTGAGATATTCAGCTATTTGTGTTTTGTTGAGATAGAGGAGAGCAATTTGAACATGTACAAGTGTTCATGCACACTAACAATGACAGTAAAATCCATTCCATTTAATTCTGTTGGCATTTACCTTATATAGCCTAGAACTGTGGGATACTACAAATACCTCCACCCATGAAATGTTTGAATGCTTTTACAAATCTGTTTGGATACTATTTTTTTTCTCCAGAGAATACATCAGCTCCCTAAAACCAATGCTCTGATCTCACCAAATTCAGAACTATTTAAATCAACTTGTGCCATTTTATTTTTAAAATTCACAGAAAGGCTTTTATCTTTAGCAACAATACTTAAAATTAGAACGCAAAACAGAGTGAAAGCAATTTTACAAACAATATTCCTAATTATCTAGTCCATATCATTGCTGATACCAGCATGGAATGGACATGTAAGAGGTGCCTTGGTAGTGTATGTTAAGCACAATTTTCTGACTGGACTACATTTCGGCAGAATAGATAACATCTTCAAAACAAACCATAAAAATACAATCGTATGCTCAAAATACTTCAGCGTACATTTCTCAGGGTTTTTATTGTGAATGTAAGTGCAATGACTTTACTAATGGTAAAACTTACTTTTGATTTCAAAATTATGTGATGCTGTAGACGGGTTGGAGTCTTGCCTGCTGTGCTTCCACCTTTTACATCTGTGTTTTCTGCATTAACCTTTGCACGAACACTGATTGTTTTGATAATATTTTTCATATTTTAATTTCCAGAAGCTGCAAATTTACTTGATGCTCCGAGAATATAGATCATGAGAATTCCTCTGCAGTTTCCCCTCTCTCCAATTGTTTCAGGGGATGCGAGGACAGAGGAGAAGCCAGGTCTAGGTACAATCTAAGTACGATGGAATATTCACCACATACCTGGAGTGTAGTTCTCAAAGTGCTCAAAAGGTTAACAGCATCCAGGACTAAATCAGTCATCTAACAAGTGTCTCTGTTATGGGAATTAACGTTCATTACTCCCACTAGTATATAATGGCTGTTGTTTATATCACCAAGCTTACTTTAACAACACATTCCTTTAATGCATTATAATATTTGGAAAGACAAGAACAGCAATGTTGTGGGTACACCATTACATCTAAATTCCTCTCCAAGTCACAGATCATCATGACAGGTCATAAACCACCATTCCTTCGTTGTTGATGAGTCAATATTTAGGATCTCCCCAGAATCGTCATGGGCAACACCACATTTCAAAAAGAGGGCTCATCACCAATATCACAGAAGAATCAAGGTAATAAATCTGGCTGCACAAAAAAAATGCCCTACTCCATTAGGCAAACAGTCACTGAGTTAAGTTACACTCAGAGATGGACATCTCTGTTGCCATTGAAAAGACCCCAAAGCTTTGGATCAACACCAAGCCACCTGAAGAGATTCAGGCAAATTGATCAATCAAGATCACTTCAATACATGTAACGGATAATACACGCTTTGTTACACACACATTTTCCCAGCATCAACATGATAGAGAACTGCACTTTTGTCTGTGACAGTTTTTGAAGGTATATGGTATCATAGATAGAATACGTGTGGCTATCCATGTCCTAAACCTGCCACTGACCATTTTTATAAGTGGCCTTTTACTTCTCACAGGACCTTGTGGACAGAGACGAACCCATCCCACCTTTTGCACCATGAACTGAAGACATTTTAGGAGGTTTGTCTTTAGATCATGGAGTTGCAGAATTTTTAAACGGACTCATCCTAATTCAGTAATCACTCCTACCCACATTCAACCCCACGATCTTGTAAATGTTAAGCCCACCCTGAGACTCTTCACCCCAGGAATCAGCAGAGCCTCACATCCCCCAACCCAACACAACTCAACTCCACCCTGGCAACACTACCCTACTGCCACACTCCCTGCAACCTCTAAATCTGAACATCTAAACTCTCCCAAAACTGCCCACCTGCCCGAACACTGCTCACCCATATTGTCCAAACAACCTCGATCCTACTCTGGCACTGGTTTGATTCAGGAGCCAGGGATTCAGATGGTGAGCCGAAATGTATTTTTGGGAAGGAAAGGGAGATCAGATGGCTTGGGAGCATCGTGAAATGGGAAGAGGGGGTTGGGGGGCGCGGGCGCGGGGAATGAGATCCAGGGCTGTCGGAGGTATGGGTTGTTAAATAGTGTCAGTCAGAGCGGGTGGGGGGAAACTTGGTGGGTGAGCAGTGTTAGAGAGTTCTAGATTTAGGCCTAAATCAGCTCCCCGGAATGTCTGATGCTGTTGTGATCCGCAACAGCAGCAGATTTTGAAATCTTTACTGCCATTGGGATCGCTAGATCTGAGCCAATATATTCGATCAGGAAACATTTGCACGACAGGGTCACCAAGGCATTAAAGATCACAACATATAGAAAGGGATCCTGTGGAATAAGTAAGCAAGAATCTTGGGTGGCACCAATGGCAGAGTAGCACCTAGCATGCATCCAAAGATAAGTTACAGCAAGAATAGTAAAAAGAATCTTCATCATACAGCATTCTCAATAACTGAATAATCCCAGGAGGAGTCATTGCACTGGCAGACTACTGGGTTTCAGCAATTACTGGTGTGATAAATGAATGAAATTTAATGTCCACCCAGTTTCCTAATACTTCCTTCTCTTTCATATCTGTTATCTGATTTAAGTGATAAGAATGTTTTCCCTCTGTTATGTATTGCAGATGTGACCGTGTGACAGAGGATAACTAAGGGCAAACATAACAAACAAGGACAGGTATGTGCCAACTTTGTGCCTGGATGGGATGACCTTAATTTTCTTTATGGTCTCTGGTCCCAGGATCTGAGAATAATGATTGTAAATGTGTCCAAGGGCCTGAAGGTGTGGACCTTCCTGCTGTACAAACATGCACCCTCATGTAATTTAAAGCTTTGACTACAAGCGTACAAGAAGTGTTGAGCTTTGAAGACAGATGCTGATACCCACCACCCATCATCTCATCCTCAGGTCTAAGGAAGTTAACATTAAGCATCTAAACTTTGCTGGACGCTTACTGTGAGGTCTGAGCTTTGAAGATGGAAGTCAATGAATTGGCTGAGTTTTCACAATGATGGTTATGAAATTTTCCTTGCAGCATTACGTGTATGCACGTGAATCTGTGAAAGAATTGCTGGAATGAAACCTTAATCAAGCAGCAGCATGCTGAAAATGATCTTTGTAGAATGCATACTTTGCTTACATGTATGCTGGCAGTCTTACCTTTGTAATTTTCCAGAGGTTGCCAAAATTGTATCTCAGCTGCTGCCCATTCTTGTAGATTTTGGGAGATGCCATTCACCCTTTTGACCAACTCCTCTCTCATGCAACCAACAATGAGCAAACATGGCTAAACTCCTTTGGTTTCTTTGCTCCAGCAGCCCACCCAGAACCATATCCAAGATGAGAACAGTTCTTTTCTCTCTGCTCTTCATTGAAACTGAAAATACAATACCTGCTGCAACAGATTGTGTGTGTGTGTCTAGAAGAATCTCCCTTCAAGAACTGCTGCTGGGGTTCTGGTTGCCTAAGCTCACTACATGAGACGCAATCCACATGGAAGTCATTAAAAGCATTTGATTATGACAGCCTCAGAAGACTGTATGAGGTTAACCCTCACCCAAATTAATGAGCGTGAACCTTCTAAATCTGGTCCTGTTGCCTCAACACTCGATAGAACAATAGCATACCATGGTTATGAGGAGACATCGCCATGTAGCAAACTTACGATTTCATGAAATCTGTCTAGTCTTCCTCTAAAGGAACCAAATCATGATGGGTACTTGGAATCTATTTGATCCTTGCCCAAGTGGTGGCTCTTCCTTTCTTCTTGTTCATTTGGAGGATACGGTGTTGTTGACTTGGATCTTGATCAGCTGGGCCAATGGGCCCAGAAGTGGTAGATGTAGTTTAATTTAGATAATGTAAAGTGTTGTATTTTGGTAAGACAAACAAAGGTCAGGACTTACACAGCTAATCGTGAGGCCCTGGGGAGTGTTGACTAACAGAGCAGCCTAGGAATTCAGGTGCATAGTTTCTTGAAAGTGGTGTCACAGGTTGACATGGTGGTGAAGACAGTATTTGGGACGCTTGCCTTCACTGGTGAACTGAGTATGGGAGTTGGGATGTCATGTTGTGGCTTTACAGGACATTGGTGAGGCCACTTTTGGAATACTGTGTGTTGTTCTCGTCGCCCTCTTATAGGAAGATTATTATTAAATTGGAAAGAGCGCAGGAAAGCTTTACAAAAATGTTACTGGTAATGGAGGGTTTGAGTTAGAAGGAGAGGCTGGACAGGCTGGGAATTTTTTCCCCTGGAGCACAGGAGGTTGAGGGCTGACCTTATATAGGTTTATTAAAATCATGAGGGGCATAGATAAGGTGAATAGCAAAAGCACTTTACCCTAGGCTACAGGAGTTCAAAATTAGACAGCATAAGTTTAAGGTGAAAGGGGAAAGATTTAAGAGGGACCTGAAAGGGGCAACTTTTTCACACAGTGGATGATTCGTATGTGGAATGAACTGCCAGGGGAAGTGGTAGATGCAAGTACAGTTATAACATTTAAAAGACATTTGACAGGTACATGAATAGGAAAGGTTTAGGAGGATATGGGCCAAATGCCAGCAAATGGGAGTAGTTTAGTTTGGGAAACCTGGTTAGCATGGATGAATTGGACCGAGGGGTCTATTTCCATTATTGTATGACTCGATGATGTTATTGAACATGAGTGGAATCTCAGGTTGTCACAATCCTAACATGGCTACTGTTAACCACCATGTAATAATCAGATATGAGTAGTTTGACTATTCCATATTCTTGGGTCAGGAAGGCTGACTGTAACATTGACAGTATTTCTCCAACAATAAGCAATCTCCCACTATTTTCATCCAATTTTATGTAAGTATTTCTTACCTTGGAGAACAAAAATCTCTGTCTTAAGACAGGCAAACAATTCACTAATAATATTATATAATCAATTCAACAGATTGCCGTTCTGATTTCAATTGTTACACTCAAATTTGTGTATTTAGCTTCAAATGTCAGAACTACAGTGTCAGCAGTCTCTCAATGAATCTCTGTGGAAATTCAGGAACAAAGGTGGAAGTTGCTGGAAAGGCTGAGCTTAGAACTGTTCTGGGGAAGGGTCACCGGTCCCGAAACGTTAACTCATATTTTCTTCACAGATGCTGCCAGACCTGCTGAGCTTTTCCAGCAACTTCTGTTTTTGTTCCTGATTTACAGCATCCGCAGTTCTTTTGGTTTTCACTGTAGAAATTCATCCTGTTTACCAAGAATTAGACTTTTAAGCTTTTGTATGCACACGCTTACAATTTGAAGTGACGATTATAGTTTGTTACGTACAATATTCATGGTAAAATAATACATTGTCTCAAGTCCACAAGTAGCATGGTGGGGGATCTGGTCTTTATATATTTGCATTCACGAAGACAAATACAGAAAAAAAAATACCATATTTTCCATTATCAGCTTGTAGCTTTATTACAGACATAGATGGTTTCATAAAATTTACCTCTGTAGCATAGGAGTCACTTTCCTCACGGCTGAAGATGTTATAATCCTTCGCAGTATAATCCTTGGCATTTTCTCGGTACTCCTTGGTGTCAGAATTGGTTACACAGATCTCCGGGGTATGGCTAACATCTTGCTCCCAGTCCACTTGATCCCTAAAGTCAGGCTGCTGCATGCATGGGCAAGTTAATGAAAACAAAACAAAGGATAGGGAAGGAACAAAGAAACAAAAACTGGGTATAGTAAACATTGAAAAAACTACAAGACAAAGAAAAGTATGAAAAGGAAAAACATCTTTATTACAGTGGCATATGAGAGTGTCGTAAACAAAATTAAAAAGACAATGAGTAGAAATATGGGCTGATTTGTTTGAAAGAAAGAGAAAAGAGAAGAAAAGAGAGAGTGTGCAAACACCAGTTACGGTGCACATGCAGTGAATGATGCAGGGGTTAAACCAACAACATGCAGGCAACAGAGCTCTGATTCAATCAAGGGTGTGCGTGCACTTCTTGGAACATTCTCTGAAGCAATAAGTTGTGAACCCAAACCGACTAAACTACAAAAGCATCTGCCCGACAAGCCAAAAAGCCAATATCTAGGGTACGCTACTTCAGGTTCATCATCTCATGATTTAACTATTTACACAAATGTGTTTCATTCATTCACAATGAAGTACATTGTAGAATACTGAAACCTTGGTCGGATGCAGTTTATCCAAATATTTTGTGCTGAACAACCGAATTGTGCAAACATTTGAATTAAGCAAAATAAAATCACACGCTGCATGCTAATGCTAAAAGAAGCTAGTTAAATTAAGTGACTTTGAATTGAAAGTAGACAACTTCAAAGTTGCTATTAAAAATATATATGCTTAATTGCTATTCAGATAAATAAAATCTAAATGATAGAGAGAGCTGCAACGATTAAAGAGCTACATCTGTAGCTCTTTAGCCTCACTTTTTTTTGGAAGCACATGTATGATCACGGAGTGAATGAAGGAGAAATACATTGATGCATTATGGTATTTTATGCCTAAGGCCCATACTTCAGTTTCAATGGTTACATTGATTTCTTTACTAATCAAAAATGATCCTTAAAATAACCTTTATCTCTACCAATTTTCTGCTATTCACTTGAATCTATTGACTTTCTCCTGTGGTAGTTAAATTCACTCTCAACTACCCTTCCTAAATGGCTATCACTCAAGTGTGGTCTTGGCAGTCAATATTTAATTAGGTTATTTTGAAGATGACAGTGACGAGAGACCAGTTTGATTTTGCCTTCACCCCAATGTCCACAAATGGAGTTTTAGCAAATGCCACTGTGATCAACAGCATGAACCAGAGGTGATTTTTACATCCGTAACCAATCACAGGGCCTCACCACAGTGTTAACTAGATGTAACCAATTCATACAGATCATAGATTGAAACTTGGGAACTGAATTTTTGTGGAGTTGGGTCTTTAGAAGCTGTGGCTAGGATGCAGAAAATTGCTAGGGAAAGGGGACTGAGCCTGATTCATATTTCCCTTGTGCAGAACTCTCAAATTACACTTTAAATTTAGGGACCTTAATATAGAGAGTTAGAGGTTGGCGCCAGACCAGTTCGGGAGGGTGGATAAGGGCGCCTCTCGGAAATATCCCTTACATCGGGCAGCTAATTAGAAAACAAAACACACTGCCGGGGCCACTTGGTGAACAGCGTGCAGTAAAGGAAGCAAGTTACAAAATTAAAAAGGTGCAGTGGCTGTCCACATGTGGGTGAGAGCAAGGGGAATTAAACAGCAACATGCAGCCAGAGCCAGGAACTAACAGGGCAGCTTGAATGAGATGCTATCAAGTGAAAGGTGTACAATCACTGAAGAAGTTATCTTGGCCTAAGAGAGATGTACAAGTGGGGAGGCAATGGCCTACTGGTATTATTGCTAGACTGTTAATCCAGAGACCCAGGTAATGTTCTGGGGACCTGGGTTCGAATCCCGCCACGGCAGAGTCTAATGATGACCATGAATCCATTGCCAATTGTCGGAAAAATCCATCTGGTTCATTAATGTCCTTTAGGGAAGGAAACCGCCATCCTTACCTGGTCTGGCCTGGCCTACATGTGACTCCAGAACCCCAGCATTATGGTTGACTCTGAACTGCCCTCTGGGCAATTAGGGATGGGCATTAAATGCTGCCTAGCCAGCAATGCCCTCATCTTCTGAATGAATGAAAAAAAAAAACAGCAGGAAAAGGCTCTGAATGTCAAGAAAAATGCTTAATCATCGATGCCACTGTGGAGGAAGATCTGGTCACAAATCAACTGATGCCCATTCAACTTCTACTTGGCTGACTCTCTTCAAGTATCTCTGAAGCATCTATCTATTGACATTCCCCTGCTGCATTACCAGTCACCAATATATTCTTTAGTCACGCAATCTCCTTCCAAACTCATGCTAGCAGAGTTTCTCCTCTCTCTGGGACAGAAGTTATTCCCCGTGCATTACAGTTCCTAATCGGGAACCTAAAAAGGCCCTGGCGGCAGAAGCAGGATGCCATCTCTCCCACACCTTCTGGAGCTGTCCTCCCCTGCACCAGTCTGGCACAACAAAGCTGAAAGTATATCACTACGCAAGGTGCCTCACTTTGTTCAGTGCAACATAACAATGACTGTTGACATGCCGAAACCTGGTTATGTGGTTATACAGGGACTGATTTTGCCTGGGGTAGTGGTGATGGTGTGTGGAGTTTGGATTGGTGAGGGGAGGAGTGCACTGTATAAGCGTGGGGTGGCCCGGTGGTTTTGTCATGCCTACATGGCAGGGCGTTCTCCAATTGCACATGCCTCTGAGACACAGTGTCTGCATGACAATCTGTCACTGTGATGAGGGTAATCAATTTTGGTCGCCTATACGCTGATAGACCATGGGTGAAAGTGAGGGGAACAGGCTCTGAATACAGCATTTGAAAACGATCCCCTGAAGAATTACAATAAACTCAATTAATGCAGAACGTTGGAGCCTGAAGTTGTGTGGTCCTTCATTAGACAAGGTGCAGAGACTACATTAAACTCTTTTCTATGGAAGCTGATGGTTGGCCATCTAATGGAACTAATGAATGGCTGCCCTCCTCCTCCTGGGATTGGTGGGTAAGTTGCCTGACTCAAGCTACCTGTCTTGGTAGTGAAAATCCAACCCTTGAGGTTTCCCACATCTGTCCCCTTCACAGCAGACCCACCAAGTCTTCAAAGGGTAAGTTTGGCTAGAATAAGTGGTAATGCTCTGATACAAATCACATTTTAAACTCCAAGAACTTTAGAAAGATTTACCAAATAACATGCAACTTCAAATAAAAGTCTCTAATTGACTAATCTCACTGGTGGCAACAGTAAATATTCATTCAAGTTGGATATAGTCTTTCAAATATAGTAGATAATGCCTGGTTTGGGGGGGGTGAAAAGGGGGAGTGGGAGAGGGGTCTGGGAGAGAAGTTGACAATACTGAATACTTGGCCTTCTTCATAACGATAGCCACCACGTCTGTTGTGGTCTTCAGCAGGGAGCAAGGGTCAGCTGCTGCTGTGGTGTAGATGAACTCACGTGGTTGGCAAGTGCTGTCATAATTCTGCCTGGCCTGCTGAGCATTTGATTAAATGTTAATATTAATCTTTCGTTGGCCAGTTTCAATTGTGGAAATGGAGTGACTATCCATAATGCAAAAGCAGGCTCCATGCATGTTCAGCCTGTGACATGACCTGGCCACAATAGGCTGAAGCAAGTGTCACTGGCATCACCAGGTTGGGAACAAAGGGGTGGCAGAGCTGGAGGATGAGGGGGTGGTGGTGGTGGTAGAGGTAGAGGATGGGACTGACAAAACCAAGCTCCTCCTCTGGCATTGTCTGCAGCAGAACTTTCCTCGGCTGCTGCTCCTTCTTGCTGCTGCCCAGAAGAGGCTTTATCCAAGAGCTGGCAGGCTGTGCTGAAATGATCCTGTTTGCATTGTTTTTACAATAAAAACCCATTCTTTACCAGGACGATATTGTACGTATCTTTGTTTTCTTGTTTTTACATCTGCTATAGACTAATGATGCTCTGAATAGTTGACTGTCGTGTTTTGTTATGACCTCGCCTGGCAGTGAGGTCATGCGGGCAGTGTCATCTTTGTTCCTGGCAGCTGCTGTTCTAAGTTTCTGCATACATATAGTGGAGTTCACATTAAACACGGTCTTCCACTGAAACCTTTCAATATGTTGCAAGAATGAACATTTCTTGAATGATTAAACAACACTCGGCTGAGTTTACAGGTCTGTCGTACATTCCAGAGAGTGTCAAATATCTACCTGCATATGCAATAATGGAATTGGAAGGAAGGAAACTCAGCTGTCCATGGGATTTTCTTTTTGTGGTTCAGTTTTAGAGTCAGAGTCATACAGCACAGAAACAGACCCTTTGGTCCAACTGGTCCACGCCTACCATGTTCCCAAACTAACTTAGTCCCACTTGCCTGTGTTTGGCCCATATCCTTCCAAGCCTTTCCTATTCATGTACCTATCCAAATGTCTTTTAGATGTTGTAACTGTACCTGCATCCACAACTTCCTCCGACAGTTCATTCCACACACGAAACATATTCTGGGTAAAAAAGGTTGTCCCTCATGTCCTTTTTAAATCTTTCTCCTCTCACCTTAAAAATATGACCCCTAGTCTTTAACTCCCCACCCTAGGAAAAAGACCCTTGCAATTCACCTTATTAATGCCCCTCATGATCTTAGAAACATCTATAAGGTCACCTCTCAACCTCCCATGCTCCAGTGCGAAAAGTCCCAGCCTATTCAGTTTATTTTTATAATTCAAACCCTGTATTCCCAGCAATATCCTGGTAAGCCTTTTCTGAACCCTATCCAAATTAATAATATCCTTCCTACAGCAGGGCAACCAGAACTGCAAACAGTACTCCAGGAGGCACCTGACCAATATCCTGTACAACTTCAACATGACATCCCAACTCCTATACTCAAAAGGTCTCAGCAATGAAAGCAAGCATGCTAACTGCCTTCTTAACTACCCTGTCTACCTGTGACGCAAATTTCAAAGAATTACTTTTATGAACTCCTAGGTCTCCAAGTTCAACAACACTATCCAGGACCCTACCATTAATTGTAAAAGTCCTGTCCTTGTTTGTCTTATCCAAACACAATATCTTGCATTTATCTAAATTAAACTCCATCTGCTACTCTTCAGCCCAAAGACTCAATTGGCCAAGATCTCAATCTTAGATAACCTTCTTCGCTGTCCACCATACCACCAATATTGCTGTCAGCTGCAAGCTTACTAATCATACCTCCTACATTTTCATTCAAATTGTTTATATAAATGACACATAAAAGTGGACTCAGTACCAATCTCTGGACTAAAATGTTAGTTGAATCACACTTGTACCTTACCTCTGATTTCTTGTCTATCTCACCAACATCAACACAACTGTCCTATTGTGTTTTAAGAGCATTATTAAAATACTCTGAGTGGGGATTGATTAGTTTAATTAGCGAGATCGCTAGAGTGTGGTGCTGAATGACAGCGTGCAGGTTTAATTCCCAAACCAACTGGAGAGTTCATGGACCTGCCTCCTATTCTGTCCAAG
Organism: Rhincodon typus; assembly: GCF_021869965.1. NCBI lineage: Eukaryota > Metazoa > Chordata > Chondrichthyes > Orectolobiformes > Rhincodontidae > Rhincodon > Rhincodon typus. The sequence continues at coordinate 22,767,824 of NC_063350.1, read as the reverse complement.
CTTGCTGTCAAGTGGTACATTTCAACTTCTTTCTAACCAATTGTCTCTCGCTCTATCTCTGTGGAGAAGGATGTCTATAGTCCTTTTCAGCATGTGGCTGATTACCATTATTAAAACACACAATATAAGCAGCACTTGCCCATTGTTTGGTATCGGGCCTTTCAATCAAATAAGAATTAAGAACTACTGTTTCACATTGCAACAGTGATAAATGGTAACACTTAAAAAATATTTCATTGGATGTAAAGCATCTGGCATGCCCTAGCTTGTGGAAGACACAATGCGTCTTAATGTCACAATGTAATTTTTTTTCCCGTTTCATTTAATTTTGATGGAGAACATTTCAAATTGTTGCCTAGTCCATGACTGCCCTAGTTTGTCAATAACGAGGATAGGTAGTGCTCTGGATAATCCCATTCCACTATACTGATCAGTGTCCAATAATCAGTGCAGGAGGCCTAAATTACTTTACCTGGATTCTCTTTTTCAGTTATAGTCATTAATATGCTTTTTGTTGTCTGAGGATTTTGCTGGATGAAGCCTGATAATTCTCATTCCAGCCTCACAATACCGAATGAATGAAAAAAAAAAAGCAATTTATTTGCACAATATACATATAGCTTTCTGGAAAATACACTGAAATATTCAAATGTGATTTTATTGAGCTTAAAAAGACAAGTACTGACTAAAATTCAAATCCTAATCCTAGAAGTATTATGTACTGGTCTGTGTTCCCACTACATAGTTTCATGGTTGACAGGGAATCTTGGGGATGCAATTTAAGAACATACAAACTTAAACACAGGATACGTTAAGAATGCAACGTATGTGATGTACCTTAAGGAATTCAGGCTATGATACATTGCAACAGGTGATCACCTTGCAAGCCTGTAGCTCTGTTACAGATCTCTCCCTGGTGGGAGTGCAGATGAGGAATTTGACTACAGAGGATGACACACCCAAATTCCTCATCTGCACTCCCCTTTGTGTGGAGTTCTGGCAGCATGAGCGCAAACCTGTGTATGACTTTAAGCAGATTCTAATTTAAGAAACTTAATGAACTTTATAGCAAAAGAATTCAGGCATTGAAATCAATCCATTTGATTTCAAGCTACTGATAACTCAAATAAATGACAATCCAAAAATTCCCATCTTTAAAATAATTTGCTTTAATTAATAACAATGGACCTCATTATTTTACCAACTACAATTATTTATCTGTCCAAATTTCACTAACAATTGGCTTTATTGAGATGGAAGATCAAAATTAGCACAATGGGGTTTATTTTCCCCCTTCACTTATACACATGCATCATTTTCTTGTACCATGCACACTTCATTGGTGCAAAGCTCCATGCTGATTTAAGGTGTTGGTTGCATGCAATGAGTTGTTAGGTCTTCTGCAGCTAATGTTAGAGAAATTTAAATTGAGTGTTTGCTTTAGAAAACTTTTAATACTATTGTTACTTCAACTGTGTACCATGACAAACCAGGATGTTATCACGGGAACAAGAATGAAAACTGCTCGGAGAAAAATTCTCTCACCTTTAAATCTGCTGCAAATTCTTTTCCTACAGAATCCATGGGCAAGTCCTGAGACATTGTTGTCATAGTGGATAGAAAGCTTGCGGACTCTGTTAGATGGGGTAAAGGGGACAAACTCCTGCTTTCTTCTCTGATTGTTTCACCAAGACAATCAATTTTCTCAGTAACAGATGCCAACTCGGTCTTTAAGCCAAGAAGCCTTGAATTAATGCTGCTCATTAGTTTAGGATCATTGGCATTAGCAGCTTCATCATTACTTTCACTGATGGACTGATTTGGCAAATCAATAGTTGAACAAAGCTTGACATCAGAATTTAAGCCACTTGTGTCTGAAATTAAGAGATCAATGACTTCGCGAACAAGTTCGGCTTGGTCTTTAATGCTGAACAGAATCTCCAGGTCTTTCCTTCCCAACAACTTTGCAGTGACATCATCATGATCAGCAATCCTGCTGCTCCCACTGCCAGAGGTTCTCTCTTGGGTTTCCCTTGAATCATTCTCTCCTCCAACTGGGACTTCTCTCCTCGGCTGGGATGAGGAGATCTCTGCAGAGTCACTAAAGTCAGCATCAAGCTCTCGGGAACATTTCTGACAGTGGTAGGATGCCAAGTCATAACGCTGAAGGTTCGAAACAAGCACACGATTCTCATATTCCAGCTTCTTGACTTTCCCATTGAGGTCATTGATTTGGAGTCTTGCTGTCATTAGCTCTTCCTGGGAAGGTTCGGTTAACGAGGGACAACTGTCTGACCATGATGACTCCTGATTGGATTCAGATTTGTACCTATTCAGTTCATTCATGAGATGCTTATTTTGGTCCTCCATCTCAATTAAGGATCGCCTCAGAAGCTCTGCCTCCTCTTCCACAAACTGAAGATGACGCCTGAGCTCCCCAACATTCTCCCCGAACTCACCGTAGCTCGTGCTGGTAATTCCCAGTCTGATATCCTGGTTCGAGGAGTCTTTCTCACTGTGACCTTTTAAGTCATCCATTTCGGCTTTCAGTCCACGGTTTTCAACCTCCAGCTCAACTGTTCTCCTGCTCAAAATGTTGGCTTCTTCCTCAACCAGCTTTAGATGCAATTTTAGCTCAGCTTCTCTAACATGAGGAGATTCTCCGATGTCACCAACAGACACCGCATTGTCCAAATCACCGTAAAGAGAGCTGTATTTCACCAGTTCCTCTCGCATGTTTTCATTCTCTTTTACTAACTTGGTCAGCTTTTTGCACATCACAGCAGCTTCTTCTTTGGCAAAATGGAGCTGGCATTTCAGATCAGCGCTATCCTCCTACATTTAATCAAGGAGAATTATCGGCAATATGTTAACATTTGCAAGGCAAACTCGTTTAGATTACCTTGACTCACTACTATTTAAATTGCAAGTCAAGCTAAATGGCAAATGACAGCACTATCATGCTACGTTGAGCAATGTTACAATATGAAAGACACCTTGGTTTTGTAGTTTCCTGCTACTGACATTAGGTGCGAGCAAGTATTTTCTAATCAATTAGCATGGCGGAGGGTATGAATCAGAGGGTAAGTATCCCCTTGATACTAAGACGACTTAGCTGGCAGGTTTTGAACAATTAGCTGATATCTAGCAGGAACAGAATTGGGAAAAGGAGGAATATAGCAGAGGGAGTGTTATCCTCATGAATGAAACACAGAAGGAGCATTGTGCAAAAGCTGAGCTGCAGTATTCTCAAAAAAAGGATAGAAAAAAAAATTGTGTAAGCATGTTTGCAAGGAACACTAAGCTATAATCCAAGGATCATAGACTTGTTTTAACCTGTTAAATCTATCAGGGAAAGCTGCAAACTTTGCCAGGGAGTTCCCAATTGCCCAACATCTCAAATAATACCTGTAATTCTAATGTGAAAGATGAACTCTTAAACTTAGCAGTATAATGTTTTTGTTTTTAACTATGGCATTCTCTGTACCTTCCTACACCAACCATCATTTTGTTACAGGATGGACTGATAAGCCATATTGCTATCGATGCTGTCACTGAAGGAGAGGATTGTGGTATAGACTGTTGTCAAAGGGTTGCAGTTTTTTTTAAAGAAATCTTCTCAAGCAGCTTGCTTGCCCGGGGAGAGCTCATTTGAAACAGTCCAAGTGATTGTCAGCATGTTTTGAACCGTAGCAACAGTTGTGAAACTAGCAAAGACCTTTACTGTGGCATTTATAAGAACATTTCCAAATGTGGACACAAATGACATCAAATCAAGTCTGCACATTTTACTTTAAAACTCTGGTTTTAAGAGCATGGCAATGACACTTTAAGTTCCACGAAAAATCAACATGTTACTGAATAAAATGTCTCAAATTGCCTTTCTAACTAGACTCCTATTACATTGTGTTTGCTTGAGCAGTTTTCTCTGCTGTTTTACTCCCATCTTAATTTAAAACAGATAAAATTACTTCCTCCTTCAATGAACTTGTACATGTCCAGAAACAAAACGAAAAGAAACTGAAACCACATCCTATCACTTGGCCTTTTAAACATGTTCGCAATGAATTTATACAGCTGCAAGCCTTATATTTAAAGTAAATTATAACAAATCAGTGATATTGCCACCACTGAATGAAAACTGTTTGGTACCTGCAGCATGGGCTTCTTTTCTGGTTTAGCAGCAACGCGGCTACCTCTTTTCTTCAGGGAGCTCTGAAAGAACAAAGGAGTGGGTGTTTTTTAAATTAGAATTGTAGCCATTGCATTGGGTGCATTTCACGTTATGTAATCTATTTCAAAAACACAGAACCAGTGGCCCATACCAGCTATTCAGAACACACATTCTGGAAAAAAGCTGGCAACCACATGCCGAGTAGTTAATTGAGTCACACACCCTATTCCCTTCTTTCATTAAATCCTAATTTCTTAATATCTTGTGCACGCAATTATCTCTAATAAACAAAGCTGCTTAGTTAGAGATGCATAGTCAATTGTAAACTGGTATTGCTACTGAATGTAGAGAAGATGGAAAGGCTAATGGGTCAAGAACGTGGTTTTTAATGCACTCTCTCATTCCTGAAAAAGAGAAAAAAATAATCATTGCCACAGGTTTATGGAAATTCTGCAATTTGATTCTCTGGATTACTCCTACTGCAAGGACACCATGCAAATAAGTGTGGGACTCCACAGTTTGGATTAACTCTGGGTCAATTCCTCCCCCACCTAACTCTGGACAAACTACAGCTGTCCACCTGCATCCCCAAACTGAACTGAATTTTTAGCTCCCAGTGTAATCCATACTAGAAAATGCCAAACTCCTCCTCTAATCTAACACAGAACGTCAGAAAAGAAGAACTGACAAGAATGTAGTCTAACGTGAACCTAAAGTTTGTATTGTACCCAAAAGATAGTGTAGTCTAAACAAAAAAAAAAATGGAGAAGTATTTCACACTGATAGTATATTCCTGCCTACCTTTTTCAGTATGTGGATCATCATTTCACCTACTCTGGATTTTATTGATTTAAAACCATCAAGCAAATCTTTTATTCATTTTAAATGTTGCAGCGTTCACATGTAAAGTGCTTATTTAGTTGAACAGTACTGTATTGAATAGCTTTCTGTTCAGTACGATAACATAACCATCAATCCTAGCTTTCTGACTAATGAATAAATGAAAAAGTACAGCACAGGAACAGGCCCTGCGGCCCTTCAGCCCTCCAAGCCTGTACCGACCATCATGCCCTAATTAATCTAAAAACAAACCTGCCATTTTTTGATCGGTATCCCTCTACTCCCTCCCTATTCATGTACCCATCTAGGTATCTCTTAAATGTCTTCAATTTGCCCGCTTCCACCACCTCTTGTGGTGGTGCATTCCAGGCTGCTACCACACTCAGCGTGAAAAACTTCCCTCACACATTTCCCTTAAACTTTCCCCCTCTGATGTTGAACCTGTGCCCCCTTGCAATTGAAACTTCAACCTTGGGAAATAACCTCTGACCATCCACGCTATCTATGCCTCTCAATTTTGTAGACCTCTATCAGGTCTCCTCTCAGCCATCTCTCCTCTCCTCTCCGTCTCCTCGCTCTTTCCAGTGAAAATAATCCTAGTCTTTTTAACCCTTGCTCATAGCCAATGCCCTCAAAATCAGGCAACATCCTGTGAACCTTCTCTGTACTCTCTCCAAAGCTTCCATATCCTTCTGGTACTGTGGTGATCAAAACTGCACACAATACTCCAAATGCAGCCTAACAAGGGTTTTATATAGCTGCAACATGCTTTGCCAACTCTTGTACGCCACACCCCAGGCGATGAAGGTGAGCATGACATATGCCTTCTTAATCACCTTGGGCACCTATGTTGCCATTTTCAGCGAACTGTGGACCTGCACACCCAGATCTGTCTGTATGTTAACGTTCCTAAGGGTTCTGCCATTTTACAATATAATTCACACCTAACTTTGTTCCTCCAAAATGTATCACTTCGCATTTGTCGGGATTAAACTCTATCTGCCATTTCTGTGCCCATGTCGCCAATCTATCGATATCCTGTTATATACTTTCACAATCGTTGGCACTATCAGCAACTCCACCAATCTTCGTTTCATCAGCAAACTTGCTTATCAGACCACCCATATTTTCTTCCAGATCATTTATATATACTACAAAGAACAAAGGACCTAAGACTGACCCCTGTGGAACACCACTAGTTACCGGTCTCCAGTCTGAAAAACATCCTTCCACCACTACCCTCCGTCTTGTATGACCAAGCTGGTTTTCTATCCATCTAGCCAGGTCAACCGGAATTCCTTGCAATTTTAGTTTTTGTACCAACCTGCCATGTGGGACCCAATCAAATGCCTTACTAAAGTCCATATAAACTACATCCACAGCCCTTCCCTCATCAATTATCCTCGTTACTTCTTTGAAAACTTCATCAGGTTGGTGAGACATGACCTTCCTCAGACAAAACCATGCTGCCTGTCACTAATTAGTCCATTTTCCTCCAAATGAGCATATACCTTGTCCCTCAATATCTTCTCCAAGAGCTTTCCCATCACAGACATCAAGTTCACTGGCCTACAGTTTCCTGGATTATCCCTGCATCCTTTCTTAAACAAGGGAACAACATTCACTAATCTCCAGTCCTCTGGTACTTCACATGGTCGAGGATGTGAAGACATCTGCCAATGCCCCAGCTATTTCCTCCCTTGCCCCTCTGAGTAACCTGGGGTAGATCCCATCTGGTACTGGGGACTTGTATATCTTAATGCAATTTAGGATTCCCAAAACTTCCTCTTTCACTATGTTGACATTCTCTAGAGTATTCACACACTCATCCCTGACCTCAATATTAGTCATGTCTTTCTCCTTGGTGAAAACCAATACGAAGTACTCATTCAAGATCTCCCCCACTTCCTGTGGCTCAATGTACAACTTCCCTCCTTCGTCCATCAGTGGGCGTACTCTTTCCCCTGTTACCCTCTTTCTCCTAAAATATGCATAAAAACCCTTGGGATTCTCCTTGACCCTGTTTGCTAAAGACATTTCATGGCCCCTTTTTGCCTTCCTAATTGCACATTTAAGTTCCTTCCAAATTTCTCTGTACTCCGTCAGGGCTTCGTCAGTTTGTAGCTGCCCAGACTTGTCACATGCTCCCCTTTTTCTTTTGACTACCCTTACAATTTCCCTTGCCATCCATGGTTCCTGAATCCTGCCATTCCTATCCTTTAGTTTTGCAGCAACATGCATGTCCCGCACTTCAGTCAATTGGTCTTTAAAAGCCTCCCATATGCCAGAGGTAGATTTGCCCTCAAATAACTGCTTCCAATCGTCATTCTCCAGTTCCTGTCTAATTTGGGTATAATTGGCTCTTGCCCAATTAAGCACCCTCACCCGAGGGCCACGTGTCCTTTTCCATAACTACTTGAAATCTGATTGAATTGTGGTCACTAAGCCTGAAATGCTCTCCTACCGAACATCAATCACCTATCCTGGCTAATATGGCCTCCTCTCTGGTTGGATTGCCAACATACTGCCTCAAAAAGCCCTCCTGGACACAACTAACAAATTGCTCTCCATCCAAGACCCTGGCTCTACGTGACTCCCAGTCAATGAGAGAAAAGTTGAAGTCACCCACCACAACTATCCTGCTCTTTTCACACTTTTCCACTATCTGACTACATACCTGCTCCACTGTCTCCCATGGGCTATTGGGAAGTCTATAGAAAACTCCCAACATTGTGATTTCACCTTTCCTATTGCTGAGCTCCACCCATAATGCCTCAATGCAAGATCTCTCTGATGTGTCCTCCCTCAACACAGCTGATCCCTAAGCAGCAATGCAACTCCCCCAACCCTTTTGTTTTCCTTTCTGTCCCTTCTAAAACAACGATCTCCAGGAATGTTAAGCTGCCAGTCCTATCCCTCCTTTAACTATGTCTCTGTGATGGCAATGACATCATAATTCCAAGCAGTAACCCATGCTCTTAGTTCATCTGCTATACTTCTTGCATTCAAGTAAATGCACCTCCAGTCCCTCTGAGCCCCACAACTTTCCTATGCCTGCTCTTACTCTGTGATATGCATATCTCTGTCACACTTTTGTCCTCAGTCCTTGCACTTACTGGCCTAGTATTCTGGTTCCCACCCCCTTCCCACGTTAGTTTAATGAACTGAAGTACTGAGAGGAATGCTCTTGTCCGCTATCAGGAGGAAAATTATATAGTCTTTCATTGTTGCTCCAAAAAGTCCATATTTAGAGGGATATAGATTGCTATAATATGGTTCAATGTACCATGAATGGACTTATAGCGCAGTCTCATGGCTCCTAAGAAAGTAAATCTTCATTGAAATATTAATTTTGTGTATTAAAAATAGGATAACGTAGTTTTCTTATTAACATAGTCCAAAGATAATGTGTTTGAACTTTTCAGATCCCAATATCTGCATTATTTCAGACTTCCATGGGATAAAGGTAAGTTTTCTTCATTGACTACTCATTACCTTTATGACACCTGACTGATGGTGCCTCTTGGTTCATTGATACTTCAATTTTAAAATTCTCAGCTTCATTTTCAAGTACCTCCATGGTCTTGCTTCCTTTGCATCTCTGTTACTTCCTGCAATCCTACAACCCTTCACGATCTCTGCATTGCTTCAAATCTGCCTTCTTGTGCATTGCCCACAACATTTACTACACTACTGGCATCTCACCTTCAGATAACGATGCCCCAGGCTCTGGAATTCCCTTTCCCAATCTCCAACTTTAAGATTCTGCTTAAAGCTATTGCTTTGGCCAAATGTTTTACCATCTTTACACAGAGTGGTAGGTGAATGGAATGCACTGCCAGCGGTGGTAGTGGAGTCAGATACATTAGGGACATTTAAGTGACTCTTGGATAGGCACATGGATGATAGTAAAATGTAGGGTATGCAGGGCAGTTTGATCTTAGTAGGATAATAGGTTGCCACAACAGCGTGGGCCGAAGGGCCTGTACTGTGCTGTACTGTTCTATGTTCTGTCTGTCCAAATGTTGACTTCTTTAGCCCTGCATCTGATTACACTCTTGCCAAGTACATTGTCTTTAACATCATAAAGCATCCCAGTCTATAAATTTTGGTCAGGGGATTGTTAATAGGTGCCGTGCTACAACGTAGCTGAGAAATTACCATATTGGCTACGTAGCATATTTCAAGCTGAGAGCATTTTGTTATATTGCCTTCTCTGTTGGGAAGGTGTCAATAAAGTTAATTCAATCATGGCTGCCTGCAGCTGAGCATGTATTTGTCTTAAATAACAAAATAACAACAGAAAGATGGTGACAATGCAGAATGGAATTCTCTTTTATACACGTGAGAAACTAAGGACTGAGGAATATTGTGGTACACTTCCAAAACTCCTACAAATCATTTGATGAAATTTGAGTGATTTGCTCCATGTACATAATGTTCACATGTTCGAGTTAGTCAGCATGACGCGTAATTGGAAAAATAATGGCATAACAGCATGCTTGGGTCAATGGAGGAGTTTAACCCCAACAAAACAAAACAGACCGGATTAATGACAAACCAATTGCTACATATTTCGTTGATGGCGAAGGCCTTGTGGCGTTATCACTGGACTGTTAATCCAGAAACCCAAGTAACGTTCTGAGGGCCTGGGTTCAAATCATGCTGTGGCAGATGGTGGAATTTGAATTCAATAAAAAAAAAACACTGGAAGTAAGAGTGTAACGATGACCACGAATCCATTCTGGATTGTCAGAAAAACCCATTTGATTCACTAACGCCCTTTGGAGGAAGGAAACTGGACTATATGTGACTCCAGACCCTCTGGGCAATTAGGGATGGGAAATAAATGCTGGTGGAGACAGCAACACCCTCCTTCGTGAATGAATGAAAAAAGTAAATGTTTTTCTCACCATGATGGGACCAGATGCTTTTGAAGTGATGGCTCATCCAGATTGCCAAAAGAACCCTAGCGCTAAGACAATTGAATTTGTATTCTGGTACTACTAAGAATGACTTTGCACTGAGTTAGATTCCATGAAAAGAAGCAGCTGCCCAGTGAAACTGTTGCAGATTACTGTTCAAATCAAAGAAACTCTCTTGTCACTGTGTGATTGGCATGAGCTTCAAAATTAAATGAGCCTGTAAGAGGAACAATAAAATGAACAATAAAATGCACGTGCCATTTTTGCATAAAGACTGCCATAGAAACGGCAGCAAGAGATATTTGCAATTTGCAAAGGAGTCATTTTCCAAAGCCAGCAGGGGAGGTCCACTGGATTTCAGCAAGGTCCAGGCCACAGCAGCCATGATCTCTCAGTCAGAAATTCAGATGTCACCCCTGCTGTGGTAGCCATCAACTATGTAAATATCCCATTTCCAGGCAAATTGGGAAAGGCAGTCATATCTGGACAGCATATAGAAGAGGGAAGACAGTAACGTCCCCACCTCACCCCAACCACCAAAATCACAGTCAGGTGCCAAGTAACAAAAATGCACCAGGTTGAGTTTATAGTGGATCTAAAGCTAGCTCAGGGGTCAAAAGTTTTGAAGTTTTGAGAGATTGTAAAGTGGTGGGTTGCCAAAGGTATTGTGTCGGACAATGTTCCAGGGTTCATGTCAGTAGACTTTAAAATTCTTCAAATAAAGAACGAATGGAGTCAAACTCAATCTAATAACACCACACCATCTGATATCAAATATTTTTTCAAGAATCACAGAATTCCCACAGCACAGAAGGCCGTTCAGCCCATCAACTGTCACTGACCCTCTGACAAGCATCCCACCTAGACCTAGACCTAGCCCCCTACCATATCCAGGAACCCCACATTTACCATAATCCACCTAGTCTACACATCCCTGAACACTATGGACAGTTTCAGTATGGCCAGTATATCTAACCTGCACTTCTTTGGACTGTGGAATGAAAACAGAGCACCCAGAGAAAACCCATGCAGACAGAGGGAGAATGTCTATGTGGAGTTTGCACAGTCGCCCTGTGGTGGAACTGAACCCGGGTCCCTGGTGCCGTGAGGCAGCAATGCTAACCACTGAACCATGTCGCCCATTGCAGAAGGATTGTGAAGGGATTTTTGCAGAATTGTGTGCTAGCTGACAAGTTAGGCAGTAAAGTCCATGTTTCTCCTTGACACAGGCTAAACAATTTTCTGAGATAACAAGGTGTAGAGCTGGATGAACACAGCAGGCCAAGCAGCATCAGAGGAGCAGGAAAGCTGATGTTTCGGGTCTAGACACTTCATTTTTCTGAAGAAGGGTCTAAACCTGAAACGTCAGCTTTCCTGCTCCTCGGATGCTGCTTGGCCTGCTGCGTTCATCCAGCTCTACACCTTGTTATCTCAGATTCTCCAGCATCTGCAGTTCCTACTATCTCCTAAACAATTTTCTGTTCTCTTACAGAATAACACCAATATTACGACCAGTTGCTCACCAAGAACTAGTGTCCAAACATGCTCCTAGTTCAAGGTTTAAGTTTGCTTAAACATGACATCAATAGTGAAGCAAGAGAAAAGTAGAAGTGAAGATGAGTTATGATACACAAGGCATCCAATGCTGGTCAAGAAGGCCATGGTGAAAAACCAGGAGGTAATAACTAGAGAAGACTGGAGACAAACTGTCAGCGTCTTGTAGATCATTTGCCTGAAAGAGCAAATCTGTCAAAGGGATGGCTTGGTAAACCTCCTATAGTTCAAATTTCTCCTACAGCCCAAAGTGAAAGTCAGAAGATAACAAAGTCAAAAAGAAAATGAAAACTTGCTAGTATTACAGATTCCACTAGTACAGCAAAGTGAATCAGGGGCTTTGATTAAGACAAATGTCAGTCCTAGTCATTAAGTGGAGCTAGTAGTCAAAGTTAAAGCTCAGTTTGACACAGTCAGATATTCAGAAAGTGGAGTCAAGCAAATAGAAAACAGAGGAAGGATAAACCAAGAGAAGAAATGAACCAAAACAGGTTTATTGGAAGTATGCAGGAAGGAGGGATAAGTACATTTCTATTTTTCCATTACCTCTTTTCAAATGATGATATTTCTGCAAAGAAAATACCACCAAAAAAAGGAAGAACAATTTTAACATGAAATTAGTCTGGAAATATAGTCTTGTCTCTGTTGGTTGTGCTTACGGTAAAAACAAATATACTGCCTAACTTGTTAAAATTTTCACATCGCACGATGTTGGGTCAGTCATACTAATGTTACAAAATTACACAGTTTAAAATGCAAAATGGAAACGTACAAATTATAAGCACAGAGGAAATGCAGTGCATTGCCATCACTGGCAGGGGAGGGGTAAATAAAGTCAAAGTCAATTTGATTACGACTGCAAGAAAGGAAATATTCAGGGAGCCTTACTCAATTCATTACACAACAAACTGCAAAAATAAATGATCTACATTTATCTGTTTTACTTTTAACTTTAACCAATAGTTTAAATTAATTGGCATTACAAAAGATAGTAAAATCTCCACACAAAATCATGAGAATCTAGAAGAATTCACAATAAGCACATACAGTTTGCCATATCTGTCTCTGGCACCATTTTGAGATGTTATCCTGGCTCAGGTCCCAATACATTACATGGCTTTCCCCACGCATTCTTATGTGATGATGTTTAAAGCAATGCAAGCAATAATTTAAAACGTGAATCTGTGTGTTTTGTCTGTTTAATATCAAGATCCGCACAAAGGAACTCATCACACTGCAGCAAACAAACAAGCTGGATTGGGATGTCTAATTTAGCAAACAGAAAAATTATAGCTTATGTCATTTTACAATAAACTTCCAAAAACGTTTTTAAATGGTTTACGGCGCAAAATTTTTAAATGACTTTTAAGCATGAATGGTTTGAAAGAATAAAACTCCGACTTAATTTGAAAAGGTTATAGAGGTGGTAGTAGCCCATATAATTTTACTTATCCTGAATGTTTGTGTCAAAGTTCCAAATGAAAGATTTCCAAAAAAATTGCAGGAATCATACTGACTGCCATCTCCTAACTTTAGCATCAAATTACTTGGGGAGTCTCCTGTAAAATGCAGAGATTTCCAAGGGGTTGTTGCAAGCAATTTGGGTGAACTTTGAGAGTTAAGATGCCCTCAATCACTGTGACATCACTTGCTGACATAACAAGACTCCAGCGCAGTGACACCATTCCCACTACACTGCAGAGTTGGGATCTGGATGGAATGCCAGGAAAAAGGTGAGATTAGTGAGTCTTCACCATACTGGGGAGTCAGTGGGTACGCCTTGGAATAAAGGGTAAACAGAGAAATATGGGACTGGGGATTGAAAAAGAATGGGAGGCTGGAGAATAGGCATTAGGAAAGGGACAGGGACTGGGAGGCACAGTGAGATTGGGAATGGGAGCCTGGAAGGAAGGACGGATATTGACACCCGATTCTTGGACGGTACAAAGACAAGCTCTGAGATAGAGGTGTGTTGTGTTTCAAAGAAGCTGGTGTGGGGACTGGGGGAGGGGTGCGGAGAAGCGGCAGAATAACATATGCAGCATGGAACGGTGTATTTATTCTCAAAACATCAATTACTGCCAACCACTGATGTGGCTTATAATACCAAATTAAGCATAGTTGCCATGACAAAGATGATGATATAGTGAATGAAATCAGTAGTGTAGTTACATCTGTTTGCACCGTGAATCGCTTAGCTGTTGTCTTCCCGGCATGTGTCACTCTCTGAAGCTAACAATGTAACATACTCCATCAAAGTTTCACTTATTTCTGTGGTCTCCAGTGGAGGAGAATTTAATCTAGCTAATTAAGGGAGAGTACACAGACCCACAACAAACAATTAAAAGTGTCATTTATAGATGCAAATTTGATATGAAACAACAATACATGTGCTTTACATTAACTGGCAAATCACTTTTATTCTGAACGTAATCAAATTTCAAATCAATAAAACACAAAGTTACCACACCCTAGAGAAACAGCTATGGAGATCTCTGTACAAACAGCAGTGCTAATGCAGAGATCAGCTGTGTATCTTAATAAGGAGGATGCTGAGATTTTGCTGGAACAGATGCCCTATTAGTTTAACACTAATACCCAGAGCTAAATAAGAAAATGGCACAGTATCGGTTTCCAGCTGCAAGATGCAGTAAGCTTCTACAATATCTGTGCGTTAAAGCAGCAGTGAAAAATATTCCAGGCCAATTCAGATTATGGTGAGAAGAGGCCCTAAAAAGGTAAAATAAAAGAATTATTTATTGAAAAAAAATCTCCCCTTCAGGGCCTCAGAAGAACAGATCTGCTTCTATGTTCCTTCCGGTAAAGCTCAGGCTTTCCTTGCTTCAATGGTGCTTACCTAGTGCCCTTACCAGCCACACAGCCTCCACACCAAATTGTTGATTAGCTCCAGGTGATTCCTACCCTTACCGTGTCTCAGTGGGTGGGTCTATGGGGTACGCAACTTTCCAACACTTGCCGAAGCCTTCTGGCCTGGAATGGACCAACACAGTTTAAACCTAAGGGACAAAAAACCTCGGGCCTCAATTCTAACGCATCAGGTGAGTGTCCAACTCATGTTGGGATTGGTGTCCTTCAGGGGAGATATTCCTTTGTCAGAGCCATATAGTTGAGTTCTCAAAGTAAACAGCAGAACTCCAGTTTTCTTAGGTTTTTATGGCAAAAAAAAAAAAAAAAGGGCTTGGGAACTGTAAATAATTGTGGCTTGAAGCACCATGTTTTCCACTTTAGAGAAACAGCAATCATAATATAGAGAAATGGAAATTCATACATCTTAAAAAGTACTACAGTAGAAGTATTTTGCCACATTGCAGCTACCTTCACTTAAAACATAATTTGCAGCAAACTCTTGGGCAGCATAATAACCTGACGTAGTGTTATACTGCTATTAGTAACAGTATGTTTACAGTACCTATTCAGACCATCCTGTCGGCACTAGATCTCCAAGTGAATTCTATATTAAGTTTCATTAAGCCTGTGAAGATCAAAGCTCGAGCTTCAACAACCTAACATTGCCATGATTTTGACCAACTTTTTCCAAATGTGATTCCCATCTCAAATTTTGGATTCTTGTTTTGCTTAGATTTACAGCATGGACAATGCATAGAATCACAGAATCCCTACAGTATGGGGACAGGCCCTTTGGCCCAACAAGTCCACGCCGACCCTGCGAACAACATCCCACCCAGACCCATCCTCCAAACCCTTTTCCGTGTAACCCCCCAATCGTCACATCCCTGAACACTACAGACAATTTAGCACAGCCAATCCACCGAACCTGCAAATGTTTGGAATGTGGGAGGAACTGGAGCACCCGGAGGAAACCCATGCACACACAGGAGAATGTGCAAACTCCATACAGACAGACAGTCGCCCGAGGTGGGAACCGAAGCCGGATCCCTGGCGCTGCGAGGCAGCAGTGCTAACCACTGTGCTGCCCCTGTTGAGCAAATGTGCAAATAAACACCAAACACGACTACGCTCATCTAAACATGATAGAAACTACATCAAATATAAAACAGAAGTTTCCTTAGGTCCCTTTTAAATCTACCCCTCTCACCTTAAAGTTATGACCTCTAGTTTTGGACAATCCCACCCTGGGGAAAAGACCTTGGCTGCCTATGCCCCTCATCATTTCATAAACTTCTTTCAGGTCACCCTTCCACCTCTGATGCTGCATGGAAAATAGACCCAGCCCATTTAGCCTCTCCCTATCGCTCAGGCCCCCCAACCCTGGCAACATCCTTGTTAATCATTTCTGAACCCTTTCACAACATCCTTCCTATAGCAGGGAGACCAGAACTGAATGCAGTATTGCAAAAATGCCTAACCAATGTCCTGTAAAAAAAAACAGGCTACAACAGGACTTCCCAACTCCTATACTCAATGCACTGACCAATAAAGGCCTTTTTCATTATCCTATCTACCTTCAACTCCACTTTCAAGGAACAATGAACCTGCACTCCCAGGTCTATTTGTTCAGCAACACTCCCCAGTACCTTACCATTAAGTGTATAAGTCTTGCCTGATTTGCCTTTCCAAAATGCAGCTCACATTTATCCAAATTAAACTGCGTCTGCTACTTCTCAGCCCATTGGCCCATCTGATCAAGGTCCCGTTGTACGTGGGGGTAACCTTCTTTGGTGTCATCTGCAAACTTACCTACCATACCTCTTATGTTGACATGCAAATGATTTATGTAAGTGATGAAATGCAGTGGACCCAGCACTGTTCCTTGTGGCATACAGTTGGTCACAGGCCTCCAATTTGAAAAGCAACCCTCCGCCACCATCCTTGGTCTCCCTTCCTACGAGCCAGTTCTCCTTGTATTCCATGTGATCTAACCTTTCTAACCAGTTTACCACGAGGAACCTGTCAAACGCCTCACTGAGGTCCATATAGGTCACGTCCACTTCATCAATCCTCTGTTTCTCCTTCCTAAAGTATGGGTTTTTTGAACAAGTCAGAATTTGGCCCATAAACGCTTCAGTGCTTTAACAACTGCTTAAACTGGCTTCACTGGTAATGACATTTGAGGAACTGGTTGGAATGGACTTACTGGTGTAAAATAGACGGACTACCATATGCAGATTGTCACAAATCTAGGGCCGTTAGCTGATTTTGTTATTTCTAGCACATTTGTCTGTAAAGTTCGGTTTAGTCTCTGGAATCATACACCTCTCCAAGTCTGGTAAAAAAAAATCACAATTTTGTTCCTCTCTCCACTCCCTTCGTTTCCTCCAACCTGAAAAGTGAGCTTAAGACTTTCTTCTACATTTTCACCAACGCTTGCTCATGACAACTTTTTTTAATTACTCCATGGGATATGGACATTCACTCACCTAGCCAACATTTGTTGCCCATCCCCATTAAGGTGGTCAAGAGTCACATTCCTCTAGGTCTCCAGTCACGTGTAAGCCAGACTGGGTAAGGATAGATTTCCTTCCCTTCCCCGAAGGGCATTCATTAACCAGATTGTTCTTTTTTTGTTTACAATGATTAATAATGCTTATATGGTCACCTTTAGGCTAATTTTTTTTAAAATCCTAGAATTCTACTGAATTCCAATTTTATTATCTATCACTGGTGGGATTCAAACCCATTTCCACATAACATTAGCCTGGATTTCTGAATTACTAGTGACATTACCACCACTATGCCTCTGCCTTCACAACGAGAAGGGACACAACGGCCCAGTGAGGATTTCAGCCACTAAAATTCTCTCTTTATTGCCAGAATTGTGGGGTTAGGGGTGTGGGGGTCCCTGGCTTCTGATGAATTGCTCATTTAGTAAGCCAACAGTGGGGCTGTTTCAAAGAGCATGGTCAGCTGTGCTTTTAGAAAATAAAATGTTTGAAGAACACTGTGCCAAGTCCCACTGTTATCGTTGCAGCAGGAATAAAAATGCCTCTATAGAAAATGTCAAAAAGATGTAAATGAGATAAAGTATGTGAAAGCTTTCAGAGAACAACTCTGCATCGGGTTAGTTAACCTTTTTCAAAATTGCACTGAATTGAGACAGGAAGTGGTGTTAATCAGGCATGCTTTGTTAAAATAATGAACTGAGCCAAAATGGGTGTTGAACTGGAAAGTTCAAGGAAGTTCCATTGATTTGCAACCTGTATATTAAACACAGGCGATTTCCTGTCAGAAAAACAATTTGGTGTGGCAAACAACTTCATCACTGTTGTTGAGGTGATAGTTTGTTAAATATTTGTTTAAAAAGTGTAGCATGTTATAAAACATTCCTTTGTTCTATTTCTCTTCTTTTCTGCTTGGGCGACAGCACTGTCTATTCTACACATTTACACAATGCGGTATTGAGAAAATAATTCCACTAGTAGATCGCAATAATATCAAACTAGACTTCTTCAAAATACTAAATATACCAGGTAGGTACAAGTAAGTGATAATAGTTAACAAATACCTCATGTGGTTGCAGGACAATTTTCCTTTCACTACTTTAAATGAGGACATCACCCCAAAAGTCTTACATGGCTGAACTGCTCAATTAAAATCTTGCATACATAAGGAACAAGTGAATGAAAGGATAAGGGTGTAGAGTGGAGAAAAGGTCATTATAATTGGGGTAAGACTCTTATGGTGGTTATAAAGTGGTTATAAAGTCTGAATCTGTGCTGCCGGCTTATTAAATGCAAGTGGCAGGAAGCCATTGTCTAGCCAACAACCCCCCAGCACAAGTCAGATACTTCTCCAGTCCACATTAACTGCCTCTCCTTTATCTAGTTTCCATCATTATGACATACTTCAGCCTCAACAAGGTGCCTGAATTTCTCTTAAAGATTTTTTTTTAATTAAACAAGTGTGACTGGCATTTTGACTCCATTGTAGGCAAGGTATTTTCCTGTTGGTTGTGTAGTTCCTCTCTACTTTTAAAAAAAAAGCTTGACATTTTTCTCTCAAAAACTTGCATAATATCATACGATATATATTTGCCAAGAAAAACAGTACATATAGGGTGTTAGAAATAAAAATATATTAAATATTATTGAATATATAGATTAACTCAGAAGAGCTTATGTTAATAGAGTATGACACGATGCTGCAGCACTAATGAAAGGTACCAGAGTGACAGGATACAGTTTTAACTTCTCTTAACCCTTCTCACAGCCTCTTGATCTTCCAATGTCACCTTCGTGGCTGCATTGCTAGAAGAATTCCCGACAGGCATCAAATTCATTGCTGTCAAATGGAAAGGTTTGGGTGAGGCAGGCAAGATGATGTTTTTCTGGACTGTACTCATGAATCTACTGACAGGTGGCCAAAAGCAACATTGGTGATGGGTGGAGAGTTGGCTATCTGCCTTGCACACTTGGCCACGGGGATGTACATGCCTAAGGGACCAGCAAAAGGAAAAACATTAAAAGAGGCAGTATGGGAGGTGGGGGGTGGGGGAGAAGGGACAGTGCAGCTGTTCAAGACTGAAAAGTGTCCAAGTTATGCAGCATACAAATTAGGCTTTATGCAAAATCCAAGAATTTCAAGCAAAAGGAAGATCAAAAAAAGTATGAAGCATATGCCTTATGAATCTCTCAAGTATTTTTAAAAATCATAACATGGGATATAAACATCACTGACAAGGCCAACATTTGTTGCTCATCTCCAATTGCTCTTGGCAAGGTCAGGGTGAGTCACCTCTTTGAGCCGTTGCAGTCTATTTCCGTGGTAATTCACAGTGCTTTTGCTAAGTTCCAGGATTTGGACCCAGTGACAGTGAAGGAATGGCTATACTTTCCAAGACAGAATGGTGTGTGGCTTGGCGGGGGGATCTTGTGGTAGGGGTGTTCCCATCATCTTCTTGTCCTTGTCCTTCAAGGTAGAAGTAGCTGTGGATTTGGAAGATACTGTTGAAAGAGACTTGATGAGTTCCTGCAGTGCTGATACTGCGCATTGGTTGTGGAAGAAATAAAATGTTTAAGTTAGTGAGTGGGGTGCCATCCGAGCAGATGGCTTCGCACTGGATGATGTCCAGTTTCTTCATTATTGGAGCTGCACCAATCCAGTCAGTGGAGAGTACTCCATCATGCTCTTCATTTATAACTTGTAGCAGTAGGCATGCTTTGGGGAGCCAGGAAGCAAGTTAAGTGCCTCGGAATACCCAATTTCTGAAATGTTGTGGAGCCATACTATTTATATGCCAGATCCAATTCAGTTTCTGGCCAATCGTAACCCGTAGGATACAGACAGAGGATGATTCAGTCATGACAATGCCACTGAAGTTCAAGGCGAAATGGCTAGATTGGAGATGGTCACTGTCTGGCATGTCTAGGCACAAACGTCACTTGCCACGTATCAGCCGAGGCTGAATGTTGTCCAGGTCTTGCTATGAATGGACATCTTCAGTATCTGAGGAGTTGCAAAATGTATTGAACATTGTGCGATCAGCAGCAAATATTTCTGCTGACTCAGGGGAGATCAGTGATAAAGGAGCTGCAGCTCACTGGGTTTATTCTGAAGAACTCCTGTAGCAATGTCCTCAAGCTGAACGAATTGGCTTCTAACAACCGCAACCATCACCTTTTGTGCTCGGTATCACTCCAAACACTGACAACTTTTCCTTGGTATCACTGACTTCAATTTTCAGAGGCACCTTAAATGTCACACACAGTCAAATGTTGCCTTTATGTCAAAGGTAGTCAACTCCCACCACCCCTCAAGCTTGGGGCGGCATGGTGGCCCAGTGGTTAACACTGCTACCTCAGAGCGCCAGGGACCCGGGTTCGATTCCACCCTCAGGCAACTGTCTGTGTGGAGTCTGCACATTCTCCGTGTCTGAGTGGGTTTCCTCTGGGTGCTCTGGTTTCCTGCCACAATCCAAAGATGTGCAGCCTAGGTGGACTGGCCATGCTAAATTGCCCATATAGTGTTCAGGAATGTGTAGAATACATGGGTTATAGGGGAATGGGCCTGGGTGGGATGCTTTGAGGGTCGGTGTGGACTTGTTGGGCCGAAGGGCCTGCTTCCACACTGTAGAGATTCTATGATTTAACTCGTCAAGGAGAAGACTGATTCATTTTATATTCTATCCTCACTTGGCTGACCTCATTACAATCACTACAGCTACCACCTGCAAGTTCGCCTCCAAGCCCCTCAGCATCCTGACTTGGAAATATATTGCTGTTTCTTCAGTGATGTGCAGAAGCTGGTGTTGGACTGGGGTGGACAAAGTCAGAAGTCACATGACACCAGGTTTTAGTACAACAGGTTTATTTGAAATCACAAGCTTCTGGAGCGTTGCTCCTTCATCAGATGAAGTCATTTCTTCAGTGTTGCTGGGTTAAAATCCTGGAATTCCCTCTCCAATGGCACTGTGGGTCTACCTGCAGAACATGGACTGCAACGCTTAAAGAAGGCAGCTCACCACTAGCTTCTCAAGGACAACTAGGGACAGGCAATAAATGGTGCACAGCCAGCGATGCCCATGTTCATGAGTGAATCAAAAAATTGGGTGTCCCGTTATTTTTTAAATAGTAACCCACTCCAAGTTTTCAATTCTCCCACAAGAAGAAGAATCTTTTTCAGCAGGACCTGTCAAGAATCCTCTGGATTTTATATGGTTCAATCAATCAACTTTCCTTACTCTGCTAAACTGCAGAAATACAAGTCTTGTCTAGCCTTTAACACAAGGGCTCCTCTATATACACAGTGCGGTATCAAGTGTACAACTAGTCCTGTAAAGTGCAATATTATAATTGGCAAAGCACCTCATTCATTGGAATTTCCACGTCTTTTTCTCTTGGCTGCACCCATGGAGTTCTGCATTGCTGCTAATGAGAGGGAAATTTTAAAAACGATACATTTTTCAAAACCTGCAGCAAAATAACAATCCTTTTGCACACCTTGCCACCAATTTAGGCATAACAAAAAATTAGAGAGCTGAATCTCCTTTGCATGAACAAAATTATGGCAAGCTTAAATATAGCTTAAAAGTACATTCTTAAAATATGCAAGATGAGTAAGAATCTTATCAGCAGAGGAATGTCCATGTAATCGGTTGGGGGAGTGAGGGGGCAAACTAGGATATTTTAAAAAGGTAGTACATAATCCCAAATAGTTAATTCTGGATTAATGCACACAATGTTTCAATTCACCGAATTGCCTGCCATTTACTTTTCCCACAGTAATTTTTTGACAAAAACCGGAGATTATTTCTAACCACTGGTTTCCAATGCTCAACATAGCAGTAACTACCATGGTCAGCGTTATCCTATAATCAATGCTTTTCGTCTGGTTTCTTCATTTTACTATTTAAAGCCATTAATTATAAGCAGGATCACATCTCTGGAGCAGAAATTTGGTATGTGCATGTAATGGATATGTGCAATAGAATTGCCACTAGGACGGTCTAGACTTACACTGCCATAATCAAATTTCAGACAGTAACACTTCTTTCAAACCTTTTTTTAACATTTTAAGTTTTGGTTTAATTCTGTCTTTTGTGTACTAAGATGGCACTGGAGAATGGAGACTTTGTACACTTTTCACTGTACTCCTGTACTTGAGTACACATGATAAAATCTAAATAAAATCCGAATCTAAACTTTATCAATTGGCATCCTAGAATTTCAGTCATATTTGTCTCAGATTGAATGACTAGTTATAAAGACTATTGTATAAGGGTTTGCAATCGGCTATTTTTTACCCCTTTACAGAACATCTAGTTGAGGCATAAATTAGGTAGCAAACCAATCACGTGTTCATTAGAATTTGACTGCACTACCAGTTCTGAGATGCATTTCTCAATGCTTCTTTTCTACATCTGATTTATAGATGTAAAGGTAAATTGAAAATAATAACCAGGGACCTACCAATATTTTATAATTTGCAAAAATCCCATTATGTAAACAACATGTATCAAAGGATTATTAAATTAGAGAAACAAGGGACAGGAAAAGGGAGCATGCAAGGAAGAGGAAAAGAGAGCATGCAAGGCAGAAGAAGCGATACACAGTGGGAGACAAAAAGGCAGAATGGATTGAGAAGAGTAAAAAAGGAGAAAGATGGAAAGGACAAGAAGAGAAAGGATAAAGAGCTTGTATAAAGAAGAATGGGAGAAAGAGAAGATAAGAATGAAACCTAGATACAGAAAAAGGGAAAGCAGGGATGAAGAGAGGGAGAGAGAGGAGCACAGAGGGATGATGACAGATACAAACATTATGAAAGTTTATGATAGAGGCACACATTGATGGGAACTAGTTAAGACACTAAACAAAACAGAAGAGTTTTTATGCTTAGTAGAAGCAACATATATTGTCACAGTGGATTGCAAGGTTAAGAATATTGTGGTATAGTTAGTCCTGAAGAGAGTAAAAATGTTTACTTCATTTAGCATGACATGTTGCATAAATAATCTGTGAAAATATCGTTTATAAAGGAGGAGGCTATGCCAGTGAGCACTTGAGCTCCAGAACTCGCTAAACTATTCTAGTACAGCTGCAACAAGACTGGCATCTAACAGACACTGAGGAAAGTTAGCGAGGTATGTCCTACCCTTAAAGGACAGATCTAATCAGTGAGTGAGTGAACAAGAGAGAACATGAGAGAGACAAAGCATTTGATTCTTCACTGGCTGCAGTCATTAATGCCAAGGAAAATAGCAGATGAAAATAGTTGAAATTTTTGGAGGTCTGTTATCTCGCTCAAGAACAGCACTGCTGCAGTTCTGCTGCTTTAAACGTTCACTGCCACCCACTAAACGCACCATAAAATTCACCAAAGCTCCTTTCACAGAACCTTCGAAATCTACAACCTTTACCAATGAGAAGGGCAAGGGTAGCAGATACATGGGAACACTATGCAAGATCCCCGTCAAATGACACACCAGCTTCATTTGGAACTACATTTTTGTTCTTTAACTGGCTCTAAATCCTAGAACTCCATTCCAAACACCATTGTGGATGTACAGGTACAGAACCTCAAATCTGGATATCCAAAAACAGGCACTATCTTAAAACTAGACACTTTGTATTGCCCTGTGCTGCAACAAACCTTGACCCTACCTAGCCCTGCTCAGATTGATCCACTCAAGTCACACAGGAGCACCCAGCATGACTTCAGTATCCAATAAACACAGCAAAGTCTGTGCAGGTTAAAAAAATAAACTTCCATAGAAGTGGTGACAGTGATACACTGTGAAAGAAAATACAGATAAAGCACTCACATTCAAAATGATGCACCATGGGAAACCACGCAAAATTGAAGCATAACTCATTGTCAATAACCGTGAAAGTGGAATATTGCAGAAACTGGATAGAATTACATCTGTGGAAAAACAGTGAAGTGTCAGGGGTGAAACCTTCACTGTTTTGTGATTTAAAATGGAGTAACCAATCTGGATGCTTTACACTGAAAGTGAGAGAAAGAAATGCATTAACTAAAAACTATGAATAAACCAAATATAATAGAATAGAACAGGATAGAATAGCAATTTATTGTCAATTGTATTTTTACGATGACAGTGAAAAGTTTTGTGTCATCATATGATGGTGCCTGCATTAATGACAGATATCATGAAGAAGACGAAGAGGGGAGAGGAGGAGGAGGAGGAGGGGGAAGAGAAGACGAAGAAGAAGAAGACGAAGACGAAGAAAGTTCATCTCAGATCAATTTCAGTTTGGGGAAAGTCAATTGAGACAACGAATGCTGGTACACCCAGATGCTGCTGCCAAAGAAGACCTCTACACCAGGACACAACTGCCAAACCTGGAGACCACCATGCCAAGCCGAGACCAGCCCTCTGGGATGAGGCTGCCATAATGGGAGACAGCCACATCACACTAAGACCACCGTGCCAGGCTGGAGGCCTCCTCTTCGTGGGACCCAGGCTGGGAGAAAATACCCTCTGCCGAATAAGTTAAAACAGGTAAAATAATAAATGGAAACATTGAGAACAAGCAGAGAAAGGAATTAAAAAAAAAGTAGTAAAAAGCAGACAGATGAGCTCTAGACTCCTGGGCTGAGGACCCCACAAGGTGCACTGCTACACAGCTGCCATCTTGCTACTTAGAGTGATTTATCAGAGAAGTGAGGGGTAGCAGTCGCTGTGGTGTGTTGACTGACCAAGCCAAGATTTTTGGTGTACTGAACTGAATATTTCAACTCAATTTGAGTATAGCTCAGGGTGGTGACCAAATTTAAAAGGCATCACTGAAACTGAAAATAAATCCTCAGATGATCATGAGGCAGCTCGAAGTTACATAGGTTTTCATGAATTAACTAGAAAACTCTTCACATGAACAACTATTTAATCTAATGAAACATCCCTAATTTGGCATTATATATCAAGTTAAAGCTTAAAGAACAGCTGATTATTGGGCACCAAGTATAGGAAAGACACAAAAGCTGGGTTAACCTGCTTGAAGATATTATGGCTGGAAAATACAAGCATAAGCTGATATGTATTGGAAAAGTCAGTGGAAGAACAGTTCCAATCATTACTAAGGTAACATGACAGCATGGACAACCAGGCAAATTTCTTTGGATAGGTTTTGGAAGCACTGTATTACTGAAGGTCAGTTGAGTTTGATGGAAACTGCGAGACACTGATGTTGAACTTCTTGTGAAACGTATTTCATATATACTTACTTCCGAAATGTAACATCACCCATTCAGCCAAAGTACTAAACCATTATAAAGGTAATGGACTGCAAGAATAAAAACCACATTGAGGCATATGGAACTAACAGGGCTCTAGAAAGTCTGTTCGGTGAGAAACACCATCATGGTCGGATTGTAAAACTTGATACAACATGTAGTGGAGACAAATATCATTCATGATTTTAAAGGGATCTTATTGAGTGAATGATGGAGAAAGAAAGATTTGATGACGACATTAAATGAAGTATGCTGGGAAGAGGGCCCGTAGGGTAGGATGGTCCATTTCGTGCTACACATTCTATGCAATGCATTTGAAATGTGGTCACAGTGGTTTCAAGCTGACTTAGGATGTAGTCTTGGGTGTATGAGGGCCAGTCAAAATTATATGTTCAGCATTTTATGCTTCATTTACTACATTTGCTCTCTATAATATAGTGTGTCTTCTCCAATAGTGTAATTTTACCTGAATCTTCTTAAAAAAGTTCACGGAATCTAAGCATCACAGGTAAGGCCAGCATTAATTGCCCATATAAAGGTGGTGGCACCTTGTTGAACTGCTCCAATCCATGTGGTTTGGTACATGCTCTGTGGTGTTAAGAAAGGAGTTCCAGCATTTTAACGCAGTTATAATGAAAGAACGTGGTATAGTTTCAAGTCAGGATTGGGTACGAGTTGGAGAATGATCTCACAGGTCATTGTGTTTGGCTGTCCCTGTCCTTCTCGATGGTAGAGGCTGCAGTGAGTTAGCGCAGTACATATTGTATATGGCACACACAACTGTCACAATGACCATGGAGGGGGAGGCACGGTGGCTCGGTGATTAGCACTGCTGCCTCACAGCGCCAGGGACCCGGGTTCGATTCCACCTTCCGGCGACTGTCTGTGTGAAGTTTGCACATTCTCCCTGCGTCTGTGTGGATTTCCTCCGGGTGCTCCGGTTTCCTCCCATAGTCCTAATATGTATAGGCTAGGTGGATTGGCCATGCTTGGTGTTCAGGGATGTGTAGATTAGGTGGGTTATAGGGGATGGGTCTGGGGGTAATGCTCTCAGGGTCAGTGTGAACTTGTTGGGCCAAAGGGCCTATTTCCACACTGTAGGGATTCTACAATTCTATGATGAAATTAAGCAGTTAATTTGTCCTTATTGATGGAAAGCTTCTGGAGTTGTACGCATCAAGGCAAGTTCAGAATATGTCTTCACACTCCTGATTTGTGGATCGTAGACAGGTTTTGAGGTGACTGGAGGTATTCCCAGTCTCTAACCGGTTCTTGTAGCCACTACATTTATTTGGCTGGTTCAGTTAAGTTTCTGGTCAATGGTAACTCTGAGGATACTGGCAGCAGGGGATCCAGCAATGGCAGCACCACTGAACATCAAGGCAGAATGGTTAATTTCTTTCTTTTTGGAGATGGTCTTTGTCTAAACGTTTGTGGAAAAAAAAAAGTTACTTTTTGTTTATTACTCCAAGCCTATATGTTGTCCAGGTCTTGTGGCATGTAGGCACTGTTATGACCCCAGCTGATGGTAAATCTAGAAAAGTCAGACCCCAGCATGAAACCTGGATTTTTCAGGTTTTAACAACTTGTAGATTTCTATCCAAACTCTTCTGGCTTAGATGCTCCACAGATTTGGAATCACCTTTTTGAAGGTGGCTGGATCTCCTGAATTAAACTTAAAAAAAAATGTTGGTTTGCCTGCTAGGAGGGGAGAAAAATAACTGCTCTCTTCTAAACTCACAGTTTTTCTGAACTAAAATTTTGAACCTTCTGATTTGAAGTCAAAACTAAAGTAATTGACTTAATTTGTGCACTTGGCCTATCATAAACCCAACAATATAAATGTTTTAATGATGAGCAGGACAGAGTTTCTCCCAGGCACTCAACTGCAATCACATGCTTTCTTGGAACGGATGTATTTTTGTCACTGTTCCAAATTGACTTTGACCTTTTTTAAATAGAAACTTCACAGAACTGACCCACACCCATCAGTCTCTATTTTGAAATCCAGAAATATGATATCTAGTATACATGTTTTTTAATAACACAGACTGTTTCAGTACCAAATGTGTCGCCACTGACATTGAACATTGCAAAAAAGCAGCAAATACCCAAATTCTGACCTTGCGATGGATTTGTTAGAATAAGACAGTTTGGCTGAGGAACTTCTGCCCCCAGCAATCACAAGCATCTTCCTTTGTGCTGGACATTATGACAACCAGCAGAGAGTTTTCCCTCTGATTCCCAGTGACTTTCATTTTGCAAGGGTTCCAAGGGCTCCTGGATACTTCACTCAGTCAAATGCATCATGATGTCAACAGCTGCCACTCTCAACTCATCTCTATAATTCACTTCTTTTGTTTTTGTTTGGACCCAAGACTGTAATGACATCTGGAGCTGAGCAGCCCTGGCAAAACCCAAACTGAGAATCAGTGATCAGGCTGTTGTTCAGTGTTACTTGATAGCGCTACTGATGATATCGTTGATGACTGACATTAGACGGATAGGCACTAATTGGTCAGATTTGATTTATCCTGGTTTGTGTAGACTGACATACATGATCAATTTTCTAAATTGTTGGACAGATGTCAGCCATTTTAGATGCACTGCTATAACTTGGCTCTGGACAAAGATGGTTCTAGAGCACAAGTCTTCAGTTGGGATGCTGTCAGGACCATTTCCTTTGCCACATCTGTGACAGAAATATTTTCTGTCTGGCTAAATTATATTTCAGCAAGAACTATGGAAGAGTTCAGATGGATTTTCAAAAAGGTTGGGTCATAGGCAGCTAAAGGCATTGCAATCAATGGTGCAGCAAGGAAAATAATAGAAGAACAATGACCATTGCACGAGGATTGCAGATATCTCAGAACAGTGCATCTCCAAAGGAGGCTGAGAGAGAGATTGGGTGGGGCAAGATCACAGAGGAACACGAAAATTACAGATAGGTTCTGAGAGTTAAAATCCAGGTGCAGTCAGACGTGAAGTTACTGTGGATCAGCAGGCACTGAGCTAATGAGTTAACAAGACTTAATGCAAGCATGGATAAAAGCAGCAGTGTTTTGGGTCAAGAGATAACAAGGTGTAGAGCTGGACGAACACAGCAGGCCAAGCAGCATCAGAAGAGCAGGAAAGCTGACGTT
>NC_063350.1:22701429-22729556 GCF_021869965.1 Rhincodon typus | reverse complement strand
TCCTACCTACTAACCTCATCCCGCCCCCTTGACCTGTCCGTCCTCCCTGGACTGACCTATCTCCTCCCTACCTCCCCAGCTACCCTCACCTTTACTGGCTCCATCCCTGCCTCTTTGACCTGTCTGTCTCCTCTCCACCTATCTTCTCCTCTATCCATCTTCTATCCGCCTCCCCCTCTCTCCCTATTTATTTCAGAACCCCCTTCCCCTCCCCCATTTCTGATGAAGGGTCTAGGCCCGAAACGTCAGCCTTCCTGCTTGGCCTGCTGTGTTCATCCAGCTCTATACCTTGTTGTCTTAGATTCTCCAGCGTCTGCAGTTCCTCCTATCTCTGATACAAGAATAAGATTAATGTTGTGCTGACTTAAGTGAGGAACATTTACATATAACAGCTTTGCACTTAAAAATGGATATCCACAAATTTCAACTCATTGTTGCATTTTGAAGACAGATCAAACCACTTCCAGACAGAAGGGTCAAAGGCCGTAGGATCAACGGGAATTGGTTTTCAGGTTTTAGAAAAATTTAAGTGTTAAGAGTATCATTTGGCACTTTCAGCCGAACTGCTTTTTAACAAGGTTATAGCTGATCCTTTACCTCAAACCCAAATTCCCACACCATTTCCATTTCCCTTAATACCCAAAAAACCTATCAACCTGTGTTTCGAACATACCCAGTAACCGATCATCCACAACTCACTCAGAGTAAAAATCTTTTCCAAGTTTCACAACACTGACTGAAGAAATTTCTCCTAATCTTAGACCTAAATGGCTGATCCATTATTCCAAGACTATAACCCTGTATTCTGGTAGCTACAAGAAATATTTTCTCAACATCTACTTTGGCAAGTTGCTTAAGAATTTTATATGCTCCAATTAGATCAACTCTTACTGTTAAATTCTGGGGTACAAAGGCCTTGTCTAATTAATCTCTCCTTATGTGTTTACTGAAAACATCTTGCATAAATGGGGAGGAAAGATAAATAATAGATTGAATAATAAATGGAAGTAATAAAAGAAGTAGGCTCCCAGCCAATTGTTTATCTCAAAAGTATTTGATGCTTTCGATTGTAATGTGTGATATTTGACCTCAAAAATGAAATACGATTGTGATTAATCTTGCTACTGAAAAAAAAGTGTTTAAATGGTCTAAAGCTTGTCAACGTGACTGTATTTTTGATGTTTCCTGTTTGCATATGTATGTCCCAATGAAAGGGGATGGGATTTGAAGAGTCAAAAGAAAAGAAAAGAAATGTTTTAAGATTGGACATGGAGTGAGAAATTTAGTGCTGCTTGCCTTACGAATGAATCCAAGGAGTGAGAGTGTATATGTCGAGGAATTGGAGCAATCTCCTAGAAGAAGGCACATCAGAGGTTTTAGTAACAGAACTGAGATACTGAGTAGGCTGGTGGTCACTGTCTTCAAAACTGTTTAAAAAAAAAAAAAAAAAAAACAAGCTTCTTTCTTAAAAAGAAAAAAAAAGGTGGGTTGAAGAACTTCGGGGCAAGAGTTTCACTTATTTCATGTTAAAGATTTACTAACAAAGTGAAGATCACCATTAATAAAAGTGAAGTAGAGTAACTAGGATGCTGATTCTACTTTTTAAATTCAATTCATTCCAAAACTGAGTTTTCAAGAAACTGGTTTCCAATAGAAAAGTAAACAAACCAGCTGCTTGAAAATACAGAAATGTATTCTCATTGAGCTCATCATATCAACATTGTTGGAGAGAGACTTGGACACATCATCGCTGAATGTGAATGATGACGCTATGCACGCATTCCTGTGAACTTATTCGTGACAATGCAACTTCCTGACCGAACTCATCTAACAACTCTTCAAGCAATAAATATTGGCTGGGAAGGTATCATGTAGAAGGATTTCTACACAGCAAGATTATGACACTTAAAAAATGCAAATTAAACTTTGTACCATACCAGTCCCTTTAATTTATTCCAAGAATACTCTGAAAAATTGTTTAAAGCATGCATGTATACCTTCACGTCTTGCTCCAAACTTCGGATTAGTTCTCCATCAACTTGGCCAGTCTGAGCTACTCGTAGGCTTCGTCGTTCAGCCTTTCGCAGGCGATACTGAAGGATGCGGCAAGTCTTATTTGCTCTGTCTAGTTCTTGACGAAGTTCCTGCAGCTGGTAAACATCTTCTTCTAAATAGATATCCCTCATTTCTAGCATTTCAGCTCGAAGCTCCTCAATTTCATCCTGAAATCAGAAACAATAGTATATTTCATTTCTATGTTGCCTCAATGTTTTAAGACAGCAAGATAGAAAATAAAAAGTAGTAAATAAATTTTGTTACCCCCTCCACATAATAAGAAGTGCAAATTAATCCTATGCTGCATCTTATTTTAAATCTGTTGAGTTTCATTGTTCCATCAAGGCATAATCCATATCCTTAAAAAATGAAATTTGAAAAGCTTGCAGATAAAACAGTTCTTTTGTGAATAAAACCGAAGCAGCCAAAAATTAAATACACTAGAAGTTAAATAACCAATCTTCCTTAATTGTTATTCATCTTTAAAACTGAAAGAATGGCACAGAACTAAAGGAACACCTCAATACTTTCAAAATGAACTGCAACATTTTAAATGATTCTTTAAGGGTAGGATATAATAAAGTTTTACTGACAGCGAAATGCAAACAGTAACTTCTGAAGTCAAGGTCCCCTCAATCATTTGTACAATTCAGCTGTGTGGAAGATGAATCAGACACTTTTGAAATACAATTCATCATGTATCTAGGTACCTTCCTTATCATTCTCAGTTTTCTCCCTCGTGACTTAACACAACAAACAAGCACACACACTGGCAAAGCAATACAACCAAAAAGTACAAGCAGATAATCTACAGGTGAATGGGAGCTAGTGCTACTAATCTCAGCATGGACTAACTGAAAATCCACCATTCTGAAAGCACAACAAAACATGAATCTTCACATTTGCAAACATTACAGGAAAGAAACTATTAAATGCATTTGGCAGTTTTCACTGTTACATGAAATGAGGAATAACATTGGTCACCAGTTTTAATAAAGCAGGTTAATATCTGTGATAGATTGAAGATGCCTGAATTGCAATTAAAATGACTGTGCGGGGTATGTCTTTTGTGAAATATTATTAATGCACTGATTAACAACAATCATGCAAATATGCACCAAGTCCCACTGAGAAGCATGTCTACAGAAGAATGGATGTCACTGCCTCCTGTGATTTTCCCAGCTGTAGTCAAAAGTAATTCAGTATGTTTTTTTGTACCATAAAAAATTAGTAAATGAACATTTGTCAGAAAAAAATCTAAAAATACCAAGAAAAAAGTATTATTTTCAAACTAAATCAGTCATTACACCACAAGATGAGTGTACTATCCAATTATGGTTGCAACACAAGTGTGATTGTGAGTTTTACTATTTTTGAAATGAATTTTGAAGAGAACAGTAATATGTTGTGCACTGGATTCGTCCGTATAACATGAATTCAGTGTTACCCGTTATGCAAACAGTCCTGAAGTACAGATTTTCCAGCTGCCTCATGATGCCAGCTGTTCATACATTTAAGCTTTTTGTTGGAGCAGATGGGATATAAATGACCACAGGGAAGGATCAAATGACTAGTTTACATCACTTCCTGTTGGTGCAAGGTGGGATTTCAGAGACAAGCTTGGGGTTAATTGATGAGAGCTGTTTCACACTAAGCTGGAAGTTTGGCAAAGATTGACTTCAGATGATTAGTAGGTGAAGACTGTATTTATGATTTAGCCTACATTGCTTAAATTATTAAACATTTTTATACAAATTGTCAGTGGATGCTAGAATCAAATTTCAGTCTTGATTTAAAAAAATCTAGCTCACAACCCAGCTTTAAAATAGAGAGCTGAATTTCTATTGGCACCATTTAATGTAGTACATTAAATAAGCTTTTCATCCTGCAATTTTTTGTTGATCTCAGGATGCAAACTGCATTTATTACTTATCCTTAATTCCCCTGAGGTTTTGGAAGTGGGCTTTCTGCTTGACCAGTGAAGTTCTTGTCAGAATGGAACTCCCACAATGGTGTACAATTCACCATGACAATGAAAGAACAGCAGCACTTGCCCAAATTAGGACATTGAGAGACTTGGGCACAATTAGCCAATTTGCCATAAGTGCAAGGTGATAAAACGGCAATGAGAGCAACTGCAATGGACCTTCATACCACAAGGGGAAAAAAAAGTGCATTTCCTTAAATAATGAGATTTAATGTTTGGAGGGGAAAAAAGGAAAGGAGGGTTGGCTAAGAATGACAGGGGACAGAAGGATCATTTTGTCACTTTAAAAAAATCTGAAACAATTCATAACTGAAAAGCAGGAAATGCCAGTTTTGTGAAGTTAATAAATCGAGCATGCAAATCAATCAACAAACTGATGATTTGCAACTCATGGGCAGCTTTTCCTCCTTGCAGGTCGTTGGCAAATTTGCACATTAATAACACATGTTGGTCAGACACCATTACTGTTACAGTACAACCTGGCTCAATGTTATCCATTGAATGGAAAATTTAGGCCACATAATGTTGCTACGGTTTTGATTATAACGGTTTTGATTTAGGATTTAACCAACAATGCCAAAAATATGCTAAACCAACAAACAAAAAATATGAACACAATAGAATAGAGTGGCCCAAACATAGTTTGCCTCAGGACCATAAAACAATTCAAGACCAATGAGTATTAATTTGGAGATCAGAAGTTACTACTGGCATCTTTAACTAACAACTTTAATTTCCCCCAATTTCTAAACCAAAATAATCAGATTGACCTCTGTCTGAAATTCAACACTGAAGTTAGTTATGTCACATAACTGTCAGAATTTTAGCTCTATCACACAAAGATACAGATAATATTTTGTTTACAAGTTATCAAGTGCGATACAGAAATAAAATGCTTGGCAAATGTTTCAAATTCTATGCATTACGTTTTAAGGGCTTTACAAACACTTTACAATGCATTAAAGTGGAGTTTAACTGGCACGCTCAAATTTGCTTCTGTGTAACAGACAAATTTAAATTTTAACATGCTTTATTTTGTTGTAAGCATACAAAAATAGTCATAAATTTTTCAGTCCTCCTTTACCATAAATATATTGCACCTATTTTAACCACAGCTGTAGAAGTAAGGCAGCTCTTATGAAATGAACATAATTAACCTCTTTTGATGCTTTATATTTTAAAGTAATATTTAGGAATATGGGATGAAATAATGGATTATTGAACAGTGAAAACTAGTTAGTTTTGATGAAGCCAATTGCCACAACGAGACTAAGTTCTGTAAACGTAAATCACGTTTTGAGGCTCTATTTTTATTTATCTTGCAAAAGTTCTGTAAATACCATTCTGAAGTCACCAATCCCTCTCCCTTAGGAAACTGAGTTGTGCAGGCTCAGCCGAGACCAACTAATTAAACATATGAGAGACTAGAGATTGAAGTTAGGATGCTCTTGTCCACATGACTCATGGAAGATGCTTATGCTGGACTTCTATTTCCTCCAGTTACTTTCAGCAGAAATAACTTTTTGCTTCAAGTAATATTGTTTCTTAATTTATTGTGTGATGGGAGTACAAAAGTATTCATGAATTTTATTAAGATGGCGAACAGGGGAATTGTATCTGTCTTCCCTGTTGTTGTTACTATTGCTGCTTAGAACCATTTCAATCCCCCAGCTGTGGTTTTCTGAATACCGCCCATGTTGATCCATCTTCCTGATGTTTTGCTTTTGTAACAGCAGTTAATATTAACATTTAAAGTCATGGTGACTCTGTCTTCACTGGAAGGTGTGCACCATCAAGTAATTCATCCTGATTGTATGAGATAACAAAGGTGTAGAGCTGGATGAACACAGCAGGCCAAGCAGCATCAGAGGAGCAGGAAGGCTTGGCCTTCATCCAGCTCTACACCTTGTTATCTCAGATTCTCCAGCATCTGCAGTTCCTACCATCCTGATTGTATGTTTATTTTAAATGATACAGCTACCAACCTTTTGCGCTATTACTTTAAAACTATTTTCTATATTTAGGTCTCACCTTTGACACTTTGAATCAAAGAAGATTACTCAGATTAGCTTGGTAAAGAATAGCTAAATTATACACTCGAGAAGAGGTTCTGTACCATCTAATACTTTTTCAGAATGGAACATATATTCAGGGAAGGATTTATGTTCATAAGATGCATGAAAATTTTAACATTTTTAAATAAGCAAAGCTGTTTTAAGAATACTGGGTCTCCTCTTGCTGCAAGTTGTACAATATGGTTGATAAAATGACAACCATTACACACAATGTGCCATCGACTTAGGTCCCTTTAATTGTTAACTAAATAAAGACAATACAACATTTGAAATATGATCATATCAACTTTCATTTAATGTAGCAAAAGATTCCAAAATACTTCAGAAGCATTATCAGACAACGTAATACCAAGCCACATGAGGAGGTATTGGGACAAGTGACCAAAACATAGTTAAAAAGACAGAATTGAGGGAGTTCTTAAAATGGAGGAGAGGGGGTAAATAGGTGCAGTTGTTTAGGGGAAGAATGCAGAGTTTAGAGCTTCTACAGCAGAAGGGACACTGTGATGGTTGTATGAAGTAAACTCACAATGCATTAAGAGGCCAGAATTAGAAGAGGAAAGAATACCCTGAGGGTTTACAGTGCTGGAGAAGGTTACAGAGGTAAAGGAGGAGACTATCATGAAGGCTTTGAACTCCATTTAAATAGTTGAGGTTTAGGTGTTCATGTATTTAACGAAGTGTACAGGACATTGGTTAGGCCACTTCTGGAATACTATGTTCAGTTCTGGTCTCCCTGTTATAGGAAAGATGTTGTTAAACTTGAAAGGGTGCAGAAAAGATTTAAGGACGTTGCTAGCGTTGGAGGGTTTGAGCTACAGGGAGAGGCTGAATGAGCCGGGATGAATTTCTTTGCAGTTTCAGAAGTTGAAGGGTGACCTTATAGAGATTTATAAGATCATGAGCGACATGGATAGGATGATTAGACAAGGTCTTTTTCTCCCAAGAGTCTAGAACTGGAGGGCATAGGTTTAAGGTGAGGGAGGAAAACATAACATGGACCTAAGGGGCAACTTTTTGACACAAATGGTCATGTATGGAATGAGCTGCCAGAGGAAGTGGTGAAGGCTCGTACAGTTACAAAATTTAAAAGGCATCTGGATGGGTACGTGAATCAGAAGGGTTCAGAGGGATATGGGCCAGATGCTGGCAAGTGGGGCTAGATTAATTTAGGATATTTGGTCAGCATGGATGAGTTGGACCAAAGGGTCTGTTTCCCTGCAGTACAACTCTGTGACTCTATAGGTGTAACAATGAATGGGACTTGGACAGAGTTTACACACAAACAGCAGAGTTTTGAATGAGCTCAAGTTTATAGAGAATGAAAGATGGGGCAACAAAGGAAGAGTTGAGACTGGGAAAAACAACTGCATAAGTCAGGATTTCAGCAACAGACTAAACAAGTGTGAACAAAGTTTTACACATGCATGTACATCAATGACAGAGAAATGTCCATTAGTATCAGCTTGCAGAGCTCATGGATAACCATTTCAATTGGCTGCTACAAGAATCAAAAATGCTTGCTCCTTCAAGAACAAATAAACTGTCTCAAAATGCTATGCTTTCCATGGTATATTTATAGAGTTGCACACATTTTCTCTTTACCTCCTAAAAGTCATAGCAGAATTCAAGCTAGTATCTACAAGAATCCAATACTATTACCAAGCAGAGCTTGACTCAAATCTGGATTCCATTAAAAAATTCGAGTGCTTTGGTGGATGCTGTTGTTCAATCCTTTGAAATGCAAGGTTGGTTTCCATTTCCAGCACAATAATGAAACCTTACAGTAATACTGTAGCAATTTACAGCTCATTCCACTCTGTCAACAACGAATCTACTAGTCAATGTTTGGATGGAGGACAATCATGAGGTTCTGGCTCCGCAAATAGGACAAAAACCAAAAAAAAAAATCAGGGAAGGTCCACAAACTCTACAGTGCTGCTGAAGCTACATCATCCTGTTCACCCACAATAGGTCATTCTGCTCATTTCTCAATTCCCACCCATTTGAGGCACATCCATGTTTAGAAACAAAAAAAAGACGATCTTCCACAAAACAGTGTGCGCGGAATAATTAAACCGGCCTTGCCTACCTTCAGATAATCGTTTTCAGACCGAAGCTCCTCTATTTCTTTCAGGAATTCCTCCTGGATGCTGTCAACGAATTCTTCGCTGAAATCGGAAAAGGCCAGCGAGTTGCTGACATGAAGCCGGCTCTCCATTGACGGCGATTTGGCTCCGGACGCTCCGTCCGACTGGCCGCTGGCTGAGGAGCCGCCGTCTTCCTCCCGCTGGCCCTGGCCGGCCCATGTCCCCGGGTCGGGGGGAGTAGGGCAGCCGTCCCTGGGCTCGTTAGCCCCGGGAGACAGGATGCCGGAGAGTTGCTCGGACGGGCAGTCGGAGAGCTCGGAGCTGGAGCTGGAGCTGGAGCTGGAGTCGGTGGCGGGGGCTAAGCGTTTGCCCGGGGCCGGAGGGGTTCCGCTGGCCGCCCGCTGGCCCTTCTTCCTCTTACCGGGGACGCTGCCTTTGGTCCCGGCGCCTCCTCCTTTCTCCGGCTTCTTCACCGTCACGGCCGCAGCTTTAGTCGCCGGCATTTTTCCCAGTTTGATGTCCTTGAGAGTCGGGCTGTGCCGGGAGAGGCGGCACGGGGAGATCCCCAGCCCCGGCTTGGAGCCCGGGTTACATTTGGATTTAGCCACCGACCAGCCCCGGATCGCTTTGGGTCTGGCCGGGGAAGGCGCTCGGTGCAGCTTCTTCTCCACTTGGTGCTGAATCTCCGGGGCTCGGTTCACCGCCTCCATCCCTCACCCATCCAAACCTTCGACGAACGGAATCGTTTGTGAAAGCAACAAGACACACACAACAGCCGCTGCCTCCACCACAAGATTCACCCCATCGCACCCCCCTCCCCTCCTCCAATTCATTTAACAAGGGTCGAGCTGAATACCAA
The DNA here is from genome assembly GCF_021869965.1 of Rhincodon typus. Taxonomy (NCBI): domain Eukaryota; kingdom Metazoa; phylum Chordata; class Chondrichthyes; order Orectolobiformes; family Rhincodontidae; genus Rhincodon; species Rhincodon typus. Next base: position 22,720,490 of record NC_063350.1, on the reverse strand, counting down.
ACAAAGACGCCTCGCTTTTCTAATTTTTAAAACACAAATATTTCAGAATCTCCGTGTTTTCACCAAAACACGCCGCCTATTTAATGCGCCACTCCGCTGCTGGAAAATAGCATCATCCACCGCCCAAAGCTCCTGATCTAGTGACGCACGCTTCCCCCACTCGCAGTCAGCTTGCTCCCCCCCTTGCATCAGACGTCTTTGGCTGGAATTGCCGCTGAGAGCTCAGGGACAACACTGAATCACAAGTGAGCTGCGTTTCATCGTGCTCGCTATTTCAGTCAATTACCCTTCTGCATCTTCTCAGTTCAGAGACTATTATCGAGGCGACCTTGCGCGTCTTCTTTTCTCTCCAAGGCAGGTGTTGCAAAACTGGAATAAAAGCGAAAACCAGCAGCAAATTGAAACCAGGATTTTGGATGTTTCCCCAGAACACTTGTGTTTGTTTCAGTGCGCGTGGTGTGAATTCACAACTTTTTCTGTTTTCAGTTTCTTGTTCCAGTATTGATTTTAAAAAAAATCCAGAAATCAATGACAAGAAGAGTTATTTTTTACGATGAAATCAGATGCACACAAAAACACAGGTTGCATCCTTATAACTCACAATCCCATTTTCACAGTAACTGGGTTTTCCTGTAAATGAAAGAGATGGAATGGGATTGCTTCAGAGATAGTAGGAACTGCAGATGCTGGAGAATCTGAGATAACAAGGTGTAGAGCTGGATGAACACAGCAGGCCAAGCAGCATCATAGGAGCAGGAAGGAAACGTCAGCCTTCCTGAAGAAGGGTCTAGGCCCGAAACGTCAGCCTTCCTGCTCCTCTGATGCTGCTTGGCCCGCTGTGTTCATCCAGCTCTACACCTTGTTATCGCAGATTCTCCAGCATCTGCAGTTCCTACTGTCTCTGAAACAAGTTTGTCCACTTGGCCGTTTTTCATTTTTTTTGCTTTGACCTATGCAGTGGCAACTTAAAGGGCCCATTGTCACCCAAATTGAAAAGGAAAATCACCAACATGTCAATGAGTGTTTGTCACAGGAGGAAAGGAACCACAGGCCACAAAAAACATCTCTCTTTATTAGAAAGAGACAATTTCTTTATGTAGCTTGAGAGTAGCTACTCCACAAGTGTGGGTAAAGCTGAGACGACAGTTCTCCATGATGTACTGTACCTAGTTCAGGGACTGAATGTACCACACGCCTGGAAATTTACCCAACTGACCTATCCAAATCACCACCTCCCTCATCCACTTCCACAAGAGGCTAATAGCACCAATTTAGATAGCCAAGTCAAAATAAATATCAAGAACACAAACAATACCTGGCTTTGTTAACAAAGCATGGTAAATTGATGGTCACACAAAGCTTCAATTGGACTAACAGATACTGTTCCAAGCTCAATGATGCATGTAGAGGCCTTGGAAGAGTTTATTATGAAGCTGATCTTTATAAGAAAATTATTTTACAAAGTTACTGGCAGGAAACTACTAATTAATACTTTTAAGAAATCTAAAATCATATTCCAATGATTTGAAATCACGGTCAAAAATAGCTTGACATTTCCATCACAGTACCTGGTACATTTTAAAGCTATTGAATAGAGTTAACTCAATAGAAAAGCCTCACAAGGAAAAATTACATGGAAGGTGTCTGAATGGGACAATCTCCTACCCCATTAACAAATCATCCAGCCAATCACAGGGTAATCAAATGATGAGGAAAAACCATTTGATGGACAATGGAACTCTGGCTATGAAAGGAATTTTCCCAGATCTTAATCTGATCATGTAATCCTGGCAACTGAACCCACTAGGTAAGACCACATTTAAGTCATTGGACAGTTGGAGACAGATGGTCATGTAACAAGGCAGCTAACCCTTTGAGTGTTTAAGTATCTATTTTCTCTGCAGACCAGCACAAGCAAGTAAGACACTGATGAGGCAAAACTCTGAGTTGGAAACAAAAGCAGAAGTTGCTGGAAAAGCTCCACAGGTCTGGCAGCATCTGTAGAGAGAAATCAGAGTTAACATTTCAGGTCCAGTGATCATTCCTCTATGTTGCCAGACCTGCTGAGCTTTTCCAGCAACTTCTGTTTTTGTTTCTGATTTAGAGCATCTGCTGTTCTTTTGGTTTTTATTTAGTATAAGACTCAGTTGGTTGGTGACAATGAATTCCGCAGGACTGTTCTTTTCATGACACTCTTGTCTGCTCCTCCATGATCACTGACACTTCCTCATTCTCCCATCGCATCGTCCCGTATAATCTCAAAAGGTGTAACATTTGACCATTAAACTTCCTCCCTCCTTACTGTCCAAAGCTCCAAGCACACCTTCCAGAAGGAGCAGTGGTTCTTTCAATCTAGTCTTCAGACTAGAGGACTGTGACCTGTGGTGTGCCATAAGGTTCGGTGCTGGTTCCACTGCTTTTCATCATTTATATAAATGATTTGGATGTGAACATAGGCAGTATGGTTAGTAAGTTTGCAAATGACACCAAAATTGGAGGTGTAGTGGACAGTGAAGAAGGTTACCTCAGAGTACAATGGGGCCTTGATCAAATGGGCCAATGTGCTGAGGAGTGGCAGATGGAGTTTAGTTTAGATAAATGTGAGGTGCTGCATTTTGGAAAGGCAAATCAGGGTAGGACTTATACAGTTAATGTTAAGGAACTGGGAGTGTTGCTGAACAAAGAGACCATTGTGTGCAGGTTCATAGTTCCTTGTAAGTGGAGACCCAGGTAGATAGGATAGTGAAGAAGGCATTTGGCACACGTGCCTTTATTGGTCAGCTCATTGAGTATAGGAGTTGGGAGGTCATGTTGCAGCTGCACAGGACATTGGTTAGGCCATTGATGGAATACTGCGTTCAATTCTGGTCTCCCTGGTATAGGAAATTGTTGTGAAATTTGAAAGGGTTCAGAAAAGATTTACAATAATGTTGCCAGCGTTGGAGGGTTTGAACCAAAGGGAGAGGATGAATCGCCTGGAGGTATTTTCCCTGGAGAGTCAGAGGCTGAGGGTGACCTTATAGAAGTTTATAAAATCATGAGGGGCATAGATAGGGTGAATAGCCAAGGTCTTTTCCCCAGAGTAATGGAGTTCAAAACTAGAGGGCACAGGTTTAAGCTGGAAGGAGAAAGATTTAAAAGGGACCTAAGGAGTAACCTTTTCACACAGAGGGTGTTGCATATGTGGAACAAGCTGCCAGAGGAAGTGAGCAAATGCATCATTAAAAGACATCTGGATGGGTATGTGAATAGGAAGGATTTAGAGGGATATAGGCCAAACGCTGCCAAATGGGTTTAGATTAATTTAGGATATCTGGTCGGCATGGATGAGTTGGACCAAAGGGTCTGTTTCCGCGCTGTACAGCTCTATAACTCAATCACTACTAGATTAGACTACTAGTTACGCTTTCAGCAGAGTGGGTCTATTTTTTTCCTTTTCACACCTTCATCTACAGCCATTTTAATCTCAATCTCTCCTTCACCCGCCATCAGCAATCCCTTTGTCTTTGCTCTGGGTACCTTTACAATCTGTTCCACTCAGTCTTCCTCACCCTGTTGTCAACAGCATGACACCGCCATTTTCCAATTGCTTTCAGTTCTGAAAAAGAGTCATATTGGACACAAAATATTAACTCTGTTTCTGTCTCCACAAATACTGCCAGACCTGCTGAGTTTCTCCAGCACTTGCTGTTTATGTTGCACATATTGAATCCTGTCTACAGATTTTGACGACCCATGTGACATCACAAAAACCCTTTTTAATGAATTCAATCCAGTAGGTGTAGTCTCCAGCAGAACTGATAAATTATTATTCTATATCTTCAAAGCACCTTGATACTAAACCCAAAAGGACCCTAAGGTCAGACTGAAACCAATCAATTCACCAACCTTCATGAGCCACATGCTCTTTAAACTTAAAACAAAGAACCGTGGTTGCTGAAAATCTGAAAGAAAAGCAGAAATTGCTGGAGAAACTCAGCAAGTCTGGCAGCATCTGTGGAGAAAAAGCAGAGTTAATGTTCCTTTTTCAGAACTAATAGCAGCTAGGAAAGGTTACATTTATGCTGATGACAGGAGGGCTGAGACAGAGAGATAGAGAATAAAAATTAAGCAAACAAAAGGATTGTTGACAGAACAATTGTCTGCCTTTTTGTGTTTAACTCTTTTCCTCACTCCCTCTGTCTCTCTCTGTCTGGGCTCCATCCCTACCTATCTATTCACTCCTTTCTTCTCCCGGTCATATTCCCATGAGTCTGTTGCCTGCGACCTTTTTAGTGGTAGAGGTTGTGGGTTTGGAAAGTGCTGTTTAAGGAAGCTTGGTGAGTTTCTGCATTGCAGCTTCTATACGGTACACATTGCTGTTGCTGGGCATCAGTCGTGAAAGGTTATGGTTATGATGTGCTTGGGGCTCCAATCAAGCATATGTTGGTCTTGAATGGTGATAAGTTTCAAAATTATTGCGTATTTTTTGAACTGCATTCATCGAGGCAACTGGTGAATATCCCATGATGCTGTTGTCTAGTGCATTGTAGGTAGTGGATGTGACTTGGGAGTCAGAAAAAATGAGTTACATACTGCCGAAGTTCCAGTATCTGACCTGCTTTTATATATATTTAGCTGGCCCAATTAAGTTTCTGGTCAATTGTAACCCTCCAGAATGTTAACGGTAGGGGTTTCAGGGATGGTTATGCTGTTGAATATCAGAGGAAGATGGTTGTATTCCCTTTCATTCAGATTGCCATTGCCTGGCACTTGTGCCACAAGTGTTACTTGCCAGTTATCAGCTCAAGTTTGAATATTATCTTCATCTTGGTGTAAGTGAACATATGTTTCTCAATGGTGTATGTTTCAGTGTCTGAAGAATCATGAAAGATATTGAAGACTGCATAATCATCAGGCAACATCCGCACATTTGACCTAATGATGGAGGGAAGGTCATTGTCGAAACAACTGAAAATGGTTGGGCTGAAGACACCACCCCGAGGAGTCCCTGCAGCGATACCCTGGGACTGAAGTGATTGGACTCCAACAATAACACCCATCTTCTTTTGTGATAGGTATTAATCCAAACAGTTCAGACATTTCTCCCTGATTCCCATTGGCTTCAGAATTGCAAATTCACCTTGATGTTATACTTAGATAAATGTTGCTTTTGAGGTTAAGGCATATATTTTCATTACACCCCAGTTATTTTAGGTCTGATTGGATTAAGGCTGTAATAAAATCATCAGCTGAGTGATCCTGGCATGACCTGAACTGAGCAGCGAGCAGGTTATTGCTGTATAAGTGCTGCATGATAGTATAGTTAATCACAACTTTCATCATATTGACGATAATTTGACAGTTGTTAGGATGTTGTCAGGAGAGGGAATTGGCTCCTCTGTTTTTAATCCCTTGTCTGTTAGTTGCCAAAAATATTTTTATTTATTTTTAGCACACAGCTATCACACTTTAATTAAAACATTTCCATTATAAATAAGCTGGGTTGTTTAGAGTTGGAGAAAGAGTAATCGATTACCTACTAAGATTGAGAAAAAAAATAACAAAAATCACACACACACACACACACACACACACACACACACACACACACACACACACAGAGGTAATATGTATGAAAGAGAGAGTGGAAAGTATCTGATATAGACACGGGGTATAAAATTTACACAGATGATAAATCCTTAGAGTCCTTGAGGTGCTGATTTTTAACCTGAGACTGCAGTTTTTCTAATGGTTGACATGTATTCTCAGCACTAGTAAAATGTGTAATATCTTTGAGTTCTCAGTGACTGGTTATTTTCATAATTTGCTTTCTCTACTGAGTACTGTCTTCCAAAATGGTAAGAGACACAAGAGGGATAGAGTTCTAGTTCTCACCTACCACTACCATAATTAAATAGATAGTGGCGTGATAATTTGCTGGATTGGATTTATCCTGCATATTGTGGACAGGAAATAATTAAGCAATTTTCCATATTGCTGGATAAATGCCAATGCTGTAGCATTGGGGGTTGGTTAGCTCAATTGACTGGATGACTGGTTTGGTGATCCAGTGTGATCCTAGTGTTATATGTTTAATTTCATGAAGGTCCCACCTTCTTAACCCTCAGGTTAAAACATCACCAGTTGAATCTTTCTCTGTCTCTAATGAGAGAGCAGCCTTACGGTTAGGGATTTGGTTAGAGGTCATGACCCAATGATAATATATAAATTCTGATTTGTCCCTTTCTTATAACTGTGAGGCCAAAGCTCAAGAATGGTATAACACTGTTCAGGTGTATCCCTTGAAATGTCAAATTGGAGCAAAGTCCTGCACAATACAGTGTGGTACCATGTAAAGAAGATTCAGGGAATTCTTTCTACACTTTACTAATATTTTTCCCTTAACAAGTGTCAATAAAAACAGTCAAATTAGTTGAGACAACAATAAAGATTGTGTCTCAAGTTACATTCTTTGTAAACTGACTACGATCCAAAACTCTGCCGCCCTCATCTAATTTACACTAAATTCCACTCCCCAGCACTCTATTTGTGCTTGTGTATACATATTTACATATATACACACACACTTATATTTGCTTGTTCAGCTTTAATTAAAAAAAAAATTTTGCAGTTAAAATTTTTAACAAGAAATTGTCAAGCCCCACATTCCTGAGGCCGTAGAAAGATCCTAATGTGCAATAGGTACAAATCACAATACATGAGGTACAAAAAAATCAATGGAAAGGCTGTCCTGTCTGTTTTTCTGGGTATTCTTGGAAGATTACAATCAATTCATTCACCATCTATAGCCACTTCTTTAATGACTCTAGGATACAGGTCATCAGGTGTAGCAGACTTGTCAAATTTTAGCCCCAATAATTTTCTTAATACTTTTTCTCTTGTAATAATAATTGGTTTAGATTCCTCCCCCCTTTCAATCCTTTATACACTACAATTCTTGGGGTGCTTTTTGTATAGGTATACTCTTTGGATTTATTTACTGGCCTCTGAGTAGTGGTAAGGTAAGGTATGTCACTGAACTGGAAATCAGAGATGTCTGAGCAAAGCTGCTACAGTAATCATTAGGATTGCTGCCACCCAGAGGTGCATCTGCTCTAAGGTTCTGTCACATTATATAGTACCAAGTCTAGTCTAGCCTGCTCTCTGGTCAGTTCCAGAACATGCTGCTCTAAGAAACTATCTTGAAACCATTGTTTGACCTCCTCATTGAGGCAGCTTTGCTAATTCTATTTTTCTAGTTTAAATTAAAATCATCCATAATTATTGCTGTCCCTTTATCACAAGCACCCAATATATCTTGTATTCTTCTTCCTACATTGTGATTGCTGGTCAGGATCATGTAGATGATTCCGACAAGTGATTTCTTTCCTCTACTATTCTTCAACTCCTCCAAAGCTGATTCTACATGCCTGTCAGGTCCACCCAAACCGATTCTGCATCTATATAGCATTCATTCTACATTTGCCAGCTTATCATCTTTCTTGCACATAGAGAAATAGGTTATGTAGTAGCCAAGAAAAGGCAATATTGTGTATCTGGGAATGACTCATCTCCTGAATTGAGATCTGCAAAGTAGATGTTCCTTAAAAGTTCTTGTTGTGCAATTTAATATGGGAGTTGGCCACATTGCCTTAATTAATGTTTTTGAAATGTAGTGACTCAGTTGTCTATTTCCTCGACCTCGTTAATTATTTATTTGCAACATTGTATTCATACATGTCAAGTTAGAGGTGTCTTTTTGAAACTTGTAAATTCAAATACAAATCTTTCAAATTCAGTTACACCTTTCTTGACTGTTATTTTCCGAAAATTCCTTTGAGTTGATTAGCTGCTACTTCCTTAAGAATGAATTCCAACACTTTAGTCTAATTAGCCTATAGTTTCCTGTTTTCTATGTCCCTCCTTTCTTGAATCGAGATTTATATACATTATTTTTCAATCTGCCTGGATCTTGCAACCAAAACACAGCTCAGCATGAAGAAAGTGTTAAGAAAAAAGTGGGTTTGAATTCTACCATGGCAGTTGATGAAATTTGTATTCAGTTAATAAATCCGGAATTGAAGTCTGTTTAATGGTGATCATGAAGCTTTGATCGATTGTCGTAACAACCCATCGAGTACACGTATATCCATTAGGAAAAGAAAATCTGCTATACTGGTTTGGCCTACATGTGAATCCAGATGTGCAGTAATATGGTTAACTCTTAAATGCCTTCAAAATGGCCACCAAGCCATTCTGTTGTATCTAATCACTAACAATTCTGATAAAATTAATGGAGCACAATGGATCACATGACATCAAGTAAGTCCCTGGAAATATCAAATGCACAAAGTCCTGTCAAAAAGTTCTCCTTAATAACATCTGGGGCTTTGTGCCACAATTGGGAGAGTTGTCCCACAGACGAGTCAAGCAATGGCCTACATAGTCATACTCACGGTATTGCATCTTACCAACAACATCCCAGATACTACCATCCTCATCCCTGGGAATATTATCTCCAGGTGACAGGGTAAACCCACCAGAAGTGGCATCAGGGTGACATACAGACAGAAAGTAGTTGCCCCGGAGTCCTGGACATTGATTGCGGGTTGACAACGTATTATGGCATCAGGTCAAACATAAAGAAACCTCTGCTGATTTCCACCTACAGCCCACCTCCAAGCTGATGAATCAGTTCCCCTACATGTTCAGCACCACTTGCAAGAAGCACTGAGGGGCTCCGGTTTCCTGCCACAGTCCAAAGATATGCAGGTTAGGTGGATTGGCCATGCTAAATTGCCCACAGTGACCAGGGACGTGTAGGTTAGGTGGATTAGCCATGGGAAATGCAGCGTTACAAGGATAGGGTAGGGGGTTGGGTCTGGGTGGAATGCTTTTTGGAGGATCGGTGTGGACTTGATGGGCCGAATGACCTGCTTCCATACTGTAGGAATTCTATGATCCTATGAGTATTGATGGGAGTTACTACCGCACCCTCATTAGGAAGACAAAGTCCTACCTTGATATAAAGGACACCCTCTATTGTGTTGTGTAGCGACACCACTGTGTTAAATGGGACAGACTTGGAACAGATCTAGCAACTAAATACTGGCCATCCATGAGGCGCTGAGAGTCATCATCAGCAACAGGACTGTATTCATTCACAACCTGTAAACTCATAGCCTGGCACAACCCCCACTCTATCATAACTACCAAGTTGGGGATCAATCCTTGTTGAATAAGGTGTTCAGGACGGCATGCCAGGAGCATCACCACAAATACCTAAAAGTGACATGTCAACCTTGTGAAGTTACAACACTCCTCAGATATCCAGCATCACAAATGGCAGCCTTCAGCCAAGTGGATTTACTCCACATGACATCATCAAACAACTGAACAGCCCTGACTATATTCCGGTAATAACACTGGAGACCTGTGTTCCAGAACTAGCTGTGTCTAGCCAAGCTGTTCAAGCATATTTACAACACTGGCATCTACCCAACAATGTGGAAAATTGTCTAGGTATATCCTGTACATGAAAGGCAGGACAAATCCAACCTGGCCGATTACCACCATGTCTGTCTCCTCTCATCAAGGAGCCCAGGCAAAACTGGAGTCAATCAGAATCTGGGAGAAAACTCTCTACTTATTACAGTCATACCTAGCAGAATTAAAGATAGTTACAGTAGTTGGAGGTAAATATCTCAGCCACAGGCTACCAGGGAGTTTTTTAGGGTCGTGTTAGGCCCAGTCATCTGCTTCATCAATGACTTTCTCTCTGACATAAACTCAAACGTGGGGATGTTCACTTATGATTGCACAATGTTTAGAATCATTTATAATGAAGCAGTCTGTGTCCCAATGCAGTATACCTGGACCAAATCCAGATTTGAGCTGATAGTTGGCAAGTAGCATTTCCACAATACTAGTGCCAGGCCATAGCATCCATGTTAAGAGAGAATCCAACAATCAGTCGTGGACATACAATGACATTTTCATTGCTAAATCCTCCACAATCAATATCATGGGAGTTACCATTGACCGGAAACTGATCTAGTCATATAAATACAATGGCCACAAGACCATGTCAGGAGTTCAGCAGTGAGGAACTCACCATCTGACTCCACAAAGCCTGTACACCATCTACAAGGCACAAGTCAGGAATGTGATGGAATTTTTTTCACTTGCCTTGATGAGTACAGTCTCAATAACACCCAAGTGGCTTGATACCATTCAAGGCAAAGCAGTCCGCTTTATGAGCCCCTATCCACCAACTTCAACATTGATTCCATCCACTACCAAGGCACAATGTCAGCAACGTGTACGAAATACAAGATGCACTGCATCAACTCACCAAAGCTGCTGAGATAGCATCCTCCAAATCCACGACCTCCACTCTAATCAGACAGAACAACAGATTATTGGAACACCAACGCCTGCAAGCTTCCCTCCAAATCAATCCTGACTTGGAAATATTTCAGCGATTCCTCCCTGACAGCTCCGTGGGTATCTAATTTCCCCACCCCATGGATTCCAGCAGCACAGAAAGACAGCTCACCATCAGCTTCTCAAGTGTAGTTAGGAATAGACACTATATGCTAGCCTAGCCAGCAACACCCATATGCCATGAATGATAAAGAAAACACAACATGAATTTATCGTGGTGGCTGCTAAGAAAATAGAAATGTCGGCATAATACGATATGGCGTAAAAACAAGATAAACAGAGTTGTTTTAAAGAGTAATATCTGGTTCATTAGCCCCAGGTCAGTATACGATTGTTAATCCCACACTTTAATTTCACAAATCAGGTAAAAACACAATATGCTTGAGATATTCAGAAGTTCAAGCAGGGAGAACAAAACAAAATTATGGAAGTAAATGGAGGTAAATTCCCTGACATTTTTTGGGAAATTACACTAAATGGATGGAAGTTTGCTGGAGTATGCTTTTACAGGAATGGGAATTGGGGCATCTTAAAAAGTGATAGATGCAGAGTGGAATTCATTGCTAAGCAATTTTCTAGCTCCCATGTTGAAAAAAATGACAAGTAATTTAATATTTCATTCAGTGTATATTTATTATCAGCGAGAGAATCGTCAGGTGGACATCTGAACAGAATTATATTATTGAAAAAACAACACCAGTTTCGATTCCATTCACAGATCTGTTTGTATGTAAATAAAGATGCAAGTGCTAATATAAGTTTGATCTTTGGAATGCTTAAGTTGCAGTCAGTAAAAATGGTTCAATTTACACAAATACCACATGCCAAAAGTAATTGCTGTTCATGGTTATAATTTTCATTCTTTTCCTCTCTAATAGTTTGAATAAAACACAGTAATTGCAAGGCCACCTGCAATAGCGCTTGTCCAAATTCCAGGTCTTAAGTAGCTTGCAGTCATTGTGTTATGTCAAGTTCTATTTTTAAGAAGTTGTGAGTCCCTGTTGACATTTGTAGGTTTCTGTTCCTTGTCAGTGGTCGTGGTATTTTACAAGTGAGGGCTATTTGGTTCTTTGCTCAGTTTTGTTTAGTTTGCAGGACTGGCTGCTGCAAAATCAGTAGTACAGTTTGCTATGCCATCATTTTAAAGTTTAAGTATAAGGATGTGAAAAGTATGTTTGTGGCATGGATTGTGGGGGTCTCGAGACATGGATTGATTTTAAAGATAACTTCTGATTCATTCTAAAACTTTCTTCATTGTCAAATAGACCTGTGAATTAGGTTTTTGTATGTAAATGCACAAGGACTACACTATTTTTTTTACTGCAGTGCTTATTTTAGAATATTTCAACTAATATACAAGCATGAGATAGTCATAACATATGTAATCTTTCAACCACTAAAGGACCACAGTGGCTTGCAGTAAGGAAAACCGTTTAGCACTGCTGAGCAAACAAAATGCATTTACTTTGCTGGAAGATAAGCAGGTTGTGAAAGTGTCTGTCATAACCATGAGTAAGGATGATTTTGTGGGAGGAGCCAACTAAAGTTCCATGGCCATTTTGCGGTATGTCTGCTTTAAGTTCAGAGACAGCATGGGAAGCAGCTGGTAACTAGTGATATGGATATGCAGGTCCTGATCTCGTACCTGTTTTCTTAATGGACTTTTGGAGCATGAAGCTATCTGACACATCAGTATAGGAGATGGTGGGCATTCTGAATGTCAGTGTTTTAATGTCCTTAAATTTCCATTGAGACTCCGTGAAGGGGCACTTGATGAGCTGGGACTACCTATCCAACAACTCTCATTCTCTGCAGGGAGTTTTGTTGGAAAAACAAAAGCCCCATTTGAATCTTATAAAATATACTTGATTATAACCAAGACAAACCTTGGTTTAGTCATAGCTTTACTCCAAGCAGTACAGAGGATGTGTAGTTCAGCATTCCTCTATTCAGTTCCTCTTTTGTAACTTCTTTAATAAAGAAGGAGGACAGGGAAAAATGACATATTTGTTTAAATATATGCTTTTACTTGTCACGTACTGGGTTTTGAAAATATTCTAAACTAAACTTCATTTGAAGAATTTCATAATGCCAACAACCTTCAAACCCAATAAAACAGTAAATCTGAAAGTAAATAACAAGAAATGCTGGAACTATTCAGGTGGTCAGAAATATCTATGAGAAACAGTAGCTGGCTTTTCAGGTTCAAAGGTCCCACTTTAGGATTGGAGAATATTGCAAATGAACAATATTTAAAATCAAGAGGAAAAAAAGATGACTCATAATCGCAAGAAATACAATAAATATGTTTCTTCAATTCAAAGTTTTCTTTTATCATTTTTTAAAACTGAGCAAACATAGCATTTTTTTTTTATCTCTGAGCTGGTTTTGGAAAGATGGTGGCTTGTTGACTCATTTCAAAGGTTCTGCTAAGAGTCAACCACATGGGGGTGGCTGAGAGTTAGAGATAAGCTGGACCAGACAAGGATGGCAGGTTTCCATCCCTAAAGGACAGTAAAAGGCCAATTAGGTTTTTACGAAAAGTTGGGGATCCAAGTGTGATGTAAGAGCACGGATGCTGAATTAGTGACCTGTGGGCTTTTGTCTGTTTGTATGAGGGGTTTTAATGATTAAAGCAGCAGTATTTCTGGAACCATGTATTTCTTAAAACCAGCATGAGGAAGTAACTTCCTGAGGTGATAACAGGAATTTGTTCCCAATCTGAGAGTTTTACAAGTGTACAGAGTAAACATTGAAGTGAATTAATTTCCTTTCAGTTAGAAGAATTTGGATTTTTTTTTCACTTGGGGGAAACCCATAGCTTGGAAAGCTTTAATTTTCAGTTTGCAGACATCCTTGTTGAAGTTGGACATTTGAAAATAGTTTCTCCTGAACAAATGAGTTAATTCAGAAAAAATAGAAAATAGGTTACCTTGGTGTAAAGATTTTCTTGAAAGCTCCACAGCAGAAGTGTTTGGGTAGAACCCTGAATATTCAAAGCTGAGAAAATCTAAGTGCAGTTGTGTGAGTAATCAGGAAAGCAGCTTTTAGACTCTCAAGACTGGGAATTGAAACAATCAGTTAAATCAAACCTATAGATACGATAATGAAAATAATTCTCACTGATATTTGAACATTTTAACATGTTGGTATTGATGTTTCAGTGAACGATAACCTCATTAAATAAAAATAAAACAAAATAATATTTATCAAGCCAGACTTCAGCCTGCAATCCGACTAGTCCATTAATAACATAGCTGGGATCATTTCAGAAGCCACAATTTACAGACAGTAAGGGCAGTTGAATTTTCATTGACTTAGCAGGAAATCTGTAAGTAACAGAATTACAATAAAAATGTCAATTTTTATACCACCTTGATGATGTAAACCTTCCCCAGATGCTTCACTGGTGGATTACCAAACAAATTTTGACATTAAACCTTTTATGGAGATTTGAGGACAGGTGACAAAATGTTTGGTTGAAAAAGTAGTCTGTAAGGAACATCTTTATAGAAGGAGTTAAAAGGGGAAGTGCAGAGAGATTTAGTGAGGGAAGTTCAGAGTGATTGATGCTGGCAAATAAAGGTCCAGCTGAAGCACAATGTTCTTCCTTTAATAGCCAATTCCTTTCATGATAAAACATTTCTTCTTATTAGCCTTCTTGATGATGTAATGTATCTACAAACCAAAGTTTTTGTTACTCATGCACTCAAACACCTAAATCCCTTTGGACTTTGAAATAGCACAATCATTCTCCATTTAAGCAATAAACTGCTTTTTATTCATCCTGTCAAAGGAACAACTTCATATTTTCCCAAATTATACTTCATGTGTCAGATTTGTACCCACTTACTCAACCTGGCTATGGCCACCTGCATCATGCTTATTGTCTTTTGCACAATTCACTTTTCTATTGACCTTGGTGTTATTTACAAATTTAGCTTTCATGGTTTACCTCCTCCCATCAAAGTCATTGATGTAAAATTGAACCATCAGAACAGACATACATCTTGCCAATCAGACAAAGACACAGTCATGCATTTGTCTGTTATCTGCTAGCCAGCCAATCTTCTATTCATGCTTATTTGTTATCCATTACTAAGAGCTTTATTTTCCACAATAGCCTATGAAGTGGCATATTATGAAATGTCTTCTGGAAATCCAAGTGCAGCACAATCACATGTTTGCCTTTATCTTCACTCCCTGCTACTTGTTTAAAGAACTCCAATAAATTAGTTAAACGTGATTTCCTTTGACAAAACCATGTTGTCTCTCCCTGTCTACCTTGAGTTTTCCTTGGCTTTTAGCTTTCTCTTATCCATATATAATCCAGCTAATGGTGGAGTGATTACAATTAGTGATGCGTAAAGACATCAGCATAAGAACAGTGCACAGATTCTAGAGAATTGCACAGATGGAGATAATATAGAGGCTGCAGGGATTTGAAAAGAGGGATAAGAATTTTAAAATTGTCATATTTGAATGAATTCAAGTATATGAGATGGAAAATAGAGCTTCAACGAGAGACAACTGAAATAGTCAAGTTTAAAGCTACGATTGGTTAGGATAAGTGCTTGTAGCTTCTTATTGCAAGTTCACAAAACACAAACATACATGTAGGTTCGATTTATTTGAAAACTACAAATAATGCACAGGACGGTTAACAAATTGGTCTACTGCACCAGCCACCTTTACTAACAGGAGTAGCTGCGACAGCTATATTAATGAATTGTTGGTCACATATTACTTTACATCCTGGTTCCATGGTGGCATGTGCACATTGCTTGAATATTCTCTTAAAGTGATGTTGCAATATCCCACTTTTTACCAACATAATGAATAAAAATACATACACAGGGTGATTGCAAAAATATTTACACAACGTGTTGATCTGTGTTCATCATTTAAGAGTTTGTATATTGTATAAGTGCTTTATTAATCCTTCTGAATTTCATGGTGGTATAACCTTCCTACAATGTAAACTTGTCACTTTGGCATTCTTGATGCATTCTGTGCTTTGTTTTTAAGGTGGTCTTCCATAATTTCAACTTTGAATTAATTCTTGGATGTATTCTAGACGAACTTGGAGTGCTTGGTGTTATACAATTGTTTAATCCCCTTGCTAGTTTTTCTTTCTTCAATGGTTTTGTGGAGCTAGATGTGTCAAACAGTTCTCCTGAAGTTGGGAGGCAATTTAAATAAGAAATAGGCTACCTAAGCACAAAGATTTTAGTTTTGAAAGATGCAGAGCAAAAGTGCTTAGTTAACATCTTGAAGGGTTTGTAATGCTCTGATGTTTGAGACTCAGGAAAGAGGTTATCAAATTCTCAAGACTGGGAATTAAACCTGAACTTAAATTCAGCCCCATAGATGAGAAAACGGAATTCTATCTGGTGTGAGTACTACAAAGGATTGCTGTTCAGATTTATGGGATTATATTTTATCACGTGTGTCAAAATCTTTAAACTTGTTTTATATGCAAAGTAGTTTGGCTTATTGTATTTTAAAATTTTTTCGTAATAACAGAAAAGAAGTTTATTAAAACTAAACCTGCAGGATTGCATGCTTGTGTTTCAATGAAGTACCACCTTATTAACACAAAAATAAGTGTGTTTATTAAGCCAGATTTCAGACTGGGATTTGACTAGTCCAGTAATATCATCAGATGGGATCATCATGCCTATTCTAGACCATACATGACTCCAGGCCCACATCAATGTGGGTGATTCTTAATTGCCCTCTGGGTAATTAGAAAAAAGCAATAAATGTTGAGCATGATTTACATTCCATTTGGCCATAAAGAAAGGTCTGACAGTATATTGTATAGTGTGTGATCTTCTGTGTAGCAAACAAACTGTATTTTGTGCTCCTTATGTCCACCTGGATGCAATTGAAGTATCATTCAAACGTGTGATGATTGGAAAGTTGGAAATGTAATCAGTGACTAAGAGAAAGTTGTCTCCACAGGCAGAGCACATCTCTGCTTCAATTTTACCCTATGAGGCTGTGAAGATTCTTTGCATTGCTGTGGTTGGTGCCTCTGACATGCTGCATACATCGTCACCATCTTCATACCTTGATGATCCCTGGCCAAGATACAGCTTCCCTTGTCATTTGCTCTATGCCCATATGCCCTTGGTGTAACTGCGACAATATATCCTGGTGAGGAGTTCCAGGTACAAGCACCTGCTTTCCTTTGGAAGGCACACTTCCTGAAACATCTGGTTTATCTCTGCATGGTGACAAATATCTTAGGGTGTCTGCTACTTCTTACATCACATCAGGCCAACCCTCTGCAATAACTTTCCAGAATGCCTTCAGTCATAGATTATTTGCTGTTTCCTCCTGAAGTTAATTACATTTTTTCTGAGCAAAACTCATCAGATCAATATTGAGTATATATTCTACTTTGGTATCTATGCCATTTACTTTATAGATCTAACAAAATCTGCAGTTGCTTTGCATTCAGTTACTTGCTTTGTCTGGCTGAAGTAACCACTTTGTTACTTGGTTTGCAATGGAAGTTGTGTCACTATATTATTACGAAAAGCCAATGTAAACTGCGTGGTACGTTTGTCAGTGGCTTACATCAAATCATTTCCAATGGTTTGTTGTCAGTTTGTGTGATGAGTTATTTACCAAATAGGTATATATTGAATCTTGTGATACCAAATAACAGAGCAAGAGTTTTATGCTCTGTATTCGAATATTTGAATTGCACTTATGTAGGCTTCAGAACCAAAAGCATAAAGCACACTGCTAACTCTTTTAGAGATGTGTTACATCTAAGAGTGTTTCCTTTCCTTGGTGAAATGTTGGAGAAAACATTTCTCTTCCAACAATGTCTGTTTAAGTCAATTGTATACACACCCGGGAAAATTTTCCGTAATTCTGTCCAAAAGCTGCTAAAACTGATTCTGATGGCTGCACACATCCCAATGGTGTTGTTTTGTGACTTCACACATCTTTTTGTCTTTTGCATAGCATCCAAGGATGTTTCAATGGCCCTGCAGCTTTTCTGCCATCTTCCAATTTGATCATACAATGCAACCCTGATCTAACTCAGTGCTACCATTCACTACTAATCTGGCTATCCGACAAACCAGGCATTCATTATTCTGCAAAGTATTATGAACAGAGGGGCTCTTCTTTCTTTGCCTTCAAACCATATATAACCTCTAATTCACAAAATCTTATCTGTGACCCCTCCTGCAGTCTTCAAACTCACAATGTTGCCAACCATGTTGCATTTCTGGCTTCTTCACACAAGCTCACCGTTCACATAAACAGAAGTGGTAACATATAAATAGATTTAGAGCCATAGTCATAGTGTCATAAAGCTGTACAGCACAGAACAGACCCTTCAGTCCAACTTGTCCACACTGACAAGATATCCTAAATTAATCTAGTCCCTTTCCCAGCATTTGGTCCATATCCCTCGAAACTCTTCTGACTCATATACCCGTCCAGATGCCTTTTATATGTTGTAATTGTACCAGCCTCCACCATTTTCTTTGGCAGTTCATTCTATACATGCACCACCCTCTGCATGAAAATATTGCTCCTCAGGTCCCTTTTATATCATTCCCGTCACACCTTAAACCTATGCTGTCTAGTTTTGGACTCTCCTATCCTGGGAAAAGACCTTGGCTATTCATCCTATCTATGCCCTTCATGATTTTATAAACCTCTATAAGGTCACCCCAACGTTCCAGGGAAAATAGCCCCAGCCTATTCAGCCTCTCCCTATAGCTCAAACCCTCCAACCCCAGCAACATCTTTGCAAATGTTTCTTGAACCCTGAGATAACAAGGTGTAGAGCTGGATGAACACAGCAGGCCAAGCAGCATCAGGGGAGCAGGAAAGCTGACGTTTCGGGCCTAGACCCTTCTTCAGAAATGAGGGAGGGGAAGGGGGTTCTGAAATAAATAGGGAGAGAGGGGGAGGAGCCAGAAGACGGATAGAGGAGAAGATAGGTGGAGAGGAGACAGACAGATCAAAGAGGCGGGGATGGAGCCAGTAAAGGTGAGTGTAGGTGGGGAGGTAGGGAGGAGATACGTCAGTCCAGGGAGGACGTACAGGTCAAGGCGGCTGGATGAGGCTAGTAGGTAGGAGATGGTGGTGGAGCTTGAGGTGGGAGGAGGGGTTAGGTGGGAGGAAGGACAGGTTAGGGAGGCGGGGATGAGCTGGGCTGGTGTTGGGATGCAGTAGGGGGAGGGGAGATTTTGAAGCTTGTGAAGAGGGACCCACGTTGATACCATTGGGCTGCAGGGTTCCCAAACGGAATATGAGGTGCTGTTCCTGCAACCTTCGGGTGGCATCGTTGTGGCACTGCAGGAGGCCCAGGATGGACATGTCATCTGAGGAATGGGAGGGGGAGTTGAAATGGTTCGCGACTGGGAGGTGCAGTTGTTTAGTGCGAACCGAGTGTAGGTGTTCCGCAAAGCGATCCCCAAGCCTCTGCTTGGTTTCCCCGATGTAGAGGAGGCCACAATGGGAACAGCGGATACAATATACCACATTAGCAGATGTGCAGGTGAACATCCGCTTGATGTGGAAAGTCTTCTTGGGGCCTGAGATGGGGGTGAGGTGTCGGGGCAGGTGTAGCACTTCCTGCGGTTGCAAGGAAAAGT
>NC_063350.1:22681721-22701029 GCF_021869965.1 Rhincodon typus | reverse complement strand
ATGCGTTGGATCCGGAGGTTGGTGGAGTGGTACGTGAGGACGAGGGGGATTCTGTTTTGGTTGTTATTGCGGGGAGGGGGTGTGGGGGATGAGTTGCAGGAAATGCAGGAGACGTGGTGGAGGGCGTTTTTGACCACTGAGGGGGGGAAGTTACGGTCCTTGAAAAACGAGGACATCTGAGATGTTCGGGAGTGGAATGCCTCATCCTGGGAGCAGATGCAGCAGAGACAAAGGAATTGGGAATAGGGGATGGCATTTTTGCAGGAAGGTGGGTGGGAGGAGGTGTATTCTAGGTAGCTGTGGGAGTCGGTGGGCTTGAAATGGATATCGGTTTCCAGGTGGTTACCAGAGATGGAAACAGAGAGGTCCAGGAAGGAGAAAGAGGTATCAGAGATGGTCCAGGTGAACTTAAGGTTGGGGTGGAAGGTGTTGGTGAAGTGGATGAACTGTTCGAGCTCCTCGTGGGAGCACGAGGTGGCGCCGATACAGCCATCAATGTAACGGAGGAAGAGGTGGGATTTAGGTCCAGTGTAGCTACGGAAGAGGGATTGTTCCACGTAACCTACAAAGAGGCAGGCATAGCTTGGGCCCTTGCGGGTA
Organism: Rhincodon typus; assembly: GCF_021869965.1. NCBI lineage: Eukaryota > Metazoa > Chordata > Chondrichthyes > Orectolobiformes > Rhincodontidae > Rhincodon > Rhincodon typus. The sequence goes on along the minus strand of NC_063350.1, from coordinate 22,700,429 downwards.
CCCATGGCCACCCCCTTTGTCTGTAGGAAGTGGGAGGAATTGAAAGAGAATTTGTTGAGGGTGAGAACGAGTTCGGCTAAGCGGATGAGGGTGTCAGTGGAGGGGGACTGGTCGGGCCTGCAGGACAGGAAGAAGTGGAGGGCCTTTAGGCCATCTGTATGGGGAATGCAGGTGTATAGGGCCTGGACGTCCATGGTAAAGATGAGGTGTTGGGGACCAGGGAATTGGAAGTTTTGGAGGAGGTGGAGGGCGTGGGTGGTGTCACGGACATAGATAGGGAGTTCCTGGACCAAGGGGGAGAAAATGGACTCGACATAGGTGGAGATAAGTTCAGTGGGGCAGGAGCAGGCGGAGACAATGGGTCGACCAGGGCAGTCAGGTTTGTGGATTTTGGGAAGGAGATAGAAGCGGGCGGTGTGGCGTTGGGGAATGATGAGGTTGGAGGCTGTGGGTGCGAGGTCACCTGAGGTGATGAGGTTGTGGATGGTTTGGGAGATGATGGATGGTGGTTGGGGGTGGGGTCATAATCAAGGGGGTGGTAGGAGGAGGTGTCGGAGAGTTGGCGCCTGGCCTCGGCGATGTAGAGGTCAGTGCGCCATACTACAACTGCACCTCCTTTGTCCGCGGGTTTTATGGTGAGGTTGGGATTGGAGAGGAGGGAGCGGAGGGTGAGAGGGGTGGAGAGGTTGAGGCGATTGATGTCACGACGGCAGTTGGAGAAGAGGAGGTTGAGGGAGGGTAGGAGGCCTTGGGGTGGTGTCCAGGAGGATGGGGTGTGTTGGAGGTGGGAGAAGGGGTCAGTAGGGGGAGGGTTAGGCTCACGGTTAAAGAAGTAAGCGTGGAGGCGGAGGTGGCGGAAACACTGTTCAACATCCAAGCATGAACTCTTTTTGAACCCTTTCAAGTTTAACAACATCTTTCCTAATGCAGGGAGACCAGAATTGAGTGCAATCTAAAAGAGACCTCACCAATGTCCTGTCTAGCCACAACATGCCCTCCCATCTCCTATACTCAATGCACTGACCAATAAAAGCAACTATACCAAGCGTTCTTCACTACCCTGTCTACCTATGACTCTACTTTCAAGGAATTATGAACCTGCTACCCAAGGTCTCTTTTCTCGGCAATACTCCCCAGGACCCTACCATTAATTGTATAAGTCCTGTCCTGATTTGCCTTGCCAAAATACAACAACAACTAATATATATATACACATTACACATAGTTTAAAAAGCAATTCAATGACTGTGACTTCTCACAGCAACAGCTCCATAAGTGGATGGCTGATCACGTGCTGCTTTCCATCCTCATTCCTTGATCACATGTGTAAATCCTTTGCATATTTCTTCAAGTGATGGTGCAACGGGGTGGAACCAAGCATTGCTGTAGAAATGGAAGCAAATGATTGTGCTGAAGGATCGGATATCCGGCAGAAGCACAGGAGAAGGCTATTTGACCCACTTTAACAGAGGAAGGGCCTCATTTCACATAATAGCCCTGTATATATAGTTGGGATAGTCTTGTGGCACATTTAAAACATCCCAATTGGGCTAGAAGCTTCAGGTTTGGGTCCTACCTGGACTTGTTGATCACAGAAGATGCATTTGTAATGGTTAAAACAGATTGATCATCAACCAGTCAATCCATCCAATATGTCTGATAGCAGGTGATAAGAATAAGAGTCTCTTGGTCAGCCATTTTGCAGAAAGCAGTGGCAAACTATGCATTGTTTTGTCCACGAGACTGAATCAATTCAATAGAAGTCTGCAGTTCAACACTTGGAAGCATGGATGTAGAAACGGACAGATATATAGTGAAACTATACCATTTGTAAATGAAAATGAACTTTTCTAATCTTGTGTTTTAAACATGAAATGCCCGGCAAGTCATTCTTTCCTGTGTATATGTATAAAATGTCTGCCTTTGAAAGGTCTGCATTAATGTCAGTTACTCATAAAACAGTAATATTTATATGATCAGTAATTACGTGTAAAGACCTCAGGAGAGAATATCTGTTTGATTGCTGTCTCTAAAATATAATTTGGCAGAAACCTTTGTTGATAGGCTGTTGGATTCCTTGCATCTTTTTACAAGTCCCTAATTTAACTTATTGTTGATAATGAAAACTGAATTGTAACACACAGCTGTTTTGCTCTGGAATCAGATTGATAATGTAAATGAGGTATAAAGTCTCAATTCAGTTGTTTAAAATGGTTTCTGAAAGCGACGAAACTAACATTTGGGAAAGAATGTTTTATTTCACTCCATCTTGTGGTGAAAATACAAAAAAGCACATCGATTAAATGCTGTGACTATGTCATATTTATACCACAAAATTCCACTAGAGATGGTTGAGCTAGGACATTAGATCAATCACAATGTAAAAAAAAAAATCAGGAAACAATAGTCTGCAGCTGCTAGAATCCTGGAACATCACTAATGGAGATCTACATTGAGATAATTAACTCATTTTTTCTTTCCCCAGATACTGACCGACCTGCCCAATGTTTCCAGTGTTTTTGAGCTTTTGTTTCAAATCCCAAATTAATGTTAATGCCTTCAGGCAGGATATTACGAATTAAGGAGTGGAAAACTGCAATTTCAGATTGCTTCTGCTTCCTATCCAGTGATCTTACAGAAGTGGATGGGAATGATGATTAGATCTGGACTAAAATCACACTTCCTGTAAATAATGTTTCTGCCAACATTCATCATCTTGGTTCACACCAGAATAATTGCAGAAAAAATAATAATTGATCAATATAAAAATAGAATGTTGCAACGAATGCTGGAGGAATGATTCATTCATTCAGATTGCAAAATCCAAAATGGTATCCCTGAAAGCACGCTCAGCAGTGTCCCTGCAGAACAAATAGATGTGACTGCTGAGTTGTTCCAGAAATTGCTTGTGTTGGGTCACTTTTTTTAACTCAGTAGCATTTAGCTATAGTCACAATTATTTGCAGCCTGGTAAGTACTCTAGTGGCTCCACTAACAATCCCTCAGCCTGCTGAGCTGCTTGGGAATGCAGTCGGGGGAAAGTCATAATGTAATGTCTTCACTATCACACTGAGATTATTTGTTTCTTTTTTTAAAATTCTCTCATGGGACATGTGCATCGCTGGCTGGCTAGCAATTCTTGCCCATTTCTAGTTGCTTTTGAGAAGGTGATGGGGAGCTACCTTTTTGAACGACTGCAGTCCACATGCTGTAGGTTGACTCATAATGCCCTTAGAGTGGGAATTCCAGCATGTTGACCGAGCAACAATGAAAGAATTGTGATATATTTCCAATTCTGGATGGTGAGCGGCTTGGAGCAAGAACTTGCAGGTGATGGTGTTCCCATGTGTCTGTTGCACTTTTCTTTCTAGCTGGAAGTGGTCATTGGTTTGGAAGGAGCAGCCTAAGGATCTTTGGTGAATTTCTGCAGTGCATCTTGTAGATAGTACACACTGCTGCTACTGAGTGTCAGTGATGAAAGGAATAGATGTTTGTGGATGTGGTGCCAATCAAGCTGGCTGCTTTGTCCCAGATGATGTCAAGCTTCTCGAGTGGTGATGAAGTTTCAGCCATCCCAGCAAACGGAGAATATTACATGACACTTCTGACTTGTGCTCTTTATTGAAGCCAGTGAAGACTGGTACATAATGTAGGGTCCTGGATATAACTCTCCAGAGAAATATTGTCTGGACAGTGTCCACTTCAATACCACTGTCAGGTTATCAGTTGGGCAGTGTCAATTGCAAATCATCTCTGGCAAGAAGCATAGCACTATCTACAAAACTTTCCCTCAAAATATCAAAAGCCTACTTTGGTCAGATCTGAAATAAAGCCAGTGAACCTTATAGTCAGTGAATAATTTCAGATTAATATCAAAAATAATAAGATGAAGCAGCAAAGGCAGCATGTTGTTTGTTAAATTGATTGTTTGTTAAATCACTAAGCATAGAAAAAGCACTTTTAAAGGGACCACACAATGCTTTCACCCCTAGCATTTTACAAACACCAAATTCTAACTTCCTGCCTCCCAACCTGCAAGTACTCCACTTAACTTCACAACAAAGGTGACACTCAAGGAGAATCTTCACACTAGCAGGAAGCTTCATGTGGAGTGTTGCAGTGAGGAAGGTAGAAAAGAACTTGGTGTGATCCCAGTTTGCACAATAATGTGATTTTTCAGCACAGTAAGACCATCTATGACTGAAGCACCAAAGGACCTATCCCACTAGGAGCAAAAAATGCAGTTACGCTCATAATAGACAGACAGGCAATCAGTGGTCATTGAAAGGGGCATTTTGAGGATCTCCTCCGTTAAGACTCAGTCCTTGACTTCAATGCTATCTACCATGTCCCACAACGCTACAATCTCAGTACAGTTTCAACTCAACATCAAGTTGTAAAGGCCATCCAGCTGCTGAGACCATCAATGACACCAGTGCAGACGGAATTCCTGCCAAAGCACAAATGTGGTAGCGAAGCACCCTTGGCTTGCACACACAACCTCACCTTCCACAACTGGAAGGAGGAGACCATGTATAACTGTGGCCATCTTCAATAGATAAGGCCGATTGTGATAACCACAGAGGGTCTCACTGCTGTCCATCATGGAGAAGATCATTGCAATAATTCTACTCTGTTGTCTCCCCCTAGTGGCTAAAGAGCAATGACCAGATGCACAAATCAGATTCTGTCCATTAATAGGCACAGCGGACCTGATCTTTGTCGCTAGAAAATTCCGAGAGAAGGGCAGAGAGCAGCAGCAACCCTAATACATGGCCTTCTCTGATCTCACAAATGACTTTGACTCTGTCATCTGAGAAGGATTATAAAGCGTCCTTATCAAATTCAACTGACGACAGAAATTTGTCACCCTCCTCCACCTGCTGCACGAGAACTCGCAAGTCGTGCGTTTTACAAATGGATCTACCACGGACCCAATGTGAGCAAAGCTGGAATATGATATTAATATAATGTTAATTGCATCAAAATAGAAGTATTTACATTCAAGTACAACGATAACTTGCTGAACAAGTTACAAAAACTGCAATATTTAGTCTCTGAGTTTTGCGGTTTTCAGAATGAATAAAGCTGTAGCACCATCTAGTGCACATAACTGACATTACTGTCATCTTCAATGTATCTCCTCATTCACATTACTTACTTCATTAATGTTGCACTAATCGATTTAGTTCCGAGCAGGCCAACCTTAGCTTTCAAAAATGGTGGATGGATGGGTGAGTGATTAATATAAATGGTCCCCACAGAGTCAGTACACCCGACATATGGTCAAAGATACATGTCAGAATTTCTTGGAAGTCCCAACACACTGATTTTATGGAATTGCTTGAGAAGATTGAACTTCCGATGAACAGTTCTGGGAGCTTCTGAAAACTTATTTCATTCAAAGTCAGAGACTGAGACTTTGGACAGTTTTAATATACGACTATACCTGGATAGTTACCTAGGAAGTTAGAAGGAAAAATTCTATTCTAACTCCTGTGTAACTTTACAAATGACACCCTCAATCACTCACATTCTGAACTCTCTAAAACTCCCTAACCTCCCGACTCCGCTTTCTAAAATCCTGATAATGAGGACCCCTGACTCTCGCACCCTGACTAGATTATCCGCCTTATCCAGGTGTGCTCCTACTAGCTGCTACCTTACTTCGCTATCACTCTCTCGAGCTACCAGTTTGCCATCCTACCCAGCTGCCACTGACCCACCCCTAACATCCAGCCATCCTACCCACCTAGCACCCTACAAAGCTCCAGTACCACAGTTACCTCACCCACCCATTTATCCACACAATCAATCAATCACCCATTCAGTTATAGACTCATTCACTGGCACCGTGAAAAGCTGTTTAAATGTCAAAGCATTTCAGTATGCAATGACAATTTACTAGAATACACCAGCTGGTGCCATAACAAGTGGGTGTAACTTGTTTTCTCCATAGGCACCCCATCCCAGCAACCCCAATGATCAAGCATTGTAAGGATACTCTCCGATGGAAGATCACTGCATTTCTTCCCAGAAATGCAGAGCTCTGTTGGTACACAAAAAAAAGATGGAAATAATAATTTAACAGTGATTGATCCTCCTTGGAAGACTTGAGCCAATCCACTTCTGGCTTGCAATTGCAACCAGGTTTCCATCTCCCACTTCTGAGCTTAACAGAGGTGCATTTGAAACTTATTTGTCACAGAAAGGACTTGAAGTGAAGGTCCACAAGGTGTTAACCCAGCAATTAATGTCCTTATGTGATGTTAATTAGGAGATCTTCACTGAATGTAATGTCTTCAACATGGATTCGCTGTGAAACACACAAGTTTGATCTCAGCTTGTGCTACTAATTAATTCTGAATCAATATGGAAAGGATGTTTCCTCTCTTGGGTCAGTCTAGACTACAGTTTTCCATTTAAGAATAAGGGGTCATCCATTTATTAGAGATGAGAATACTTTTTTCCTCTGAAAGGGTTGAGAATCTGCTTTTTTGCCTCAAAAGGGAGCAGAAGCTGAATTCTTGAACATTTTTAAAGTGGTGGTGAATAGATTCTTGGTAAGCAAGAGAGATGGAAAAGATTAAATTAGGAGTGGTAAGGAATATGGAGTTGTGGTTTCCACCCTGTGACTGAGGAACTCCTCCTGGAATGGCAGTGCAGCTTCCAGCCACGGAAGGGCACGACGGACCTGATGTTCACTGCACAACAGCTGCAGGAGAAATGCAGAGAAAAGAACCTATTCCTGTACATAGCCTTCTTTGATCTTACAAAGGCCTTTGACACTGTCAATCAGGAAGCATATGGAGTGTCCTTCTTGCTTTGGTTGCACCAATGAAGTCTGTCACCATCCTTTGCTGCTCCATGACAACATGGAAGTCGTAATAATGACAAATGGCACCACCGTGGACCCTTTCCTGTTCGGACCGGTGCTGAGCAGGGCTGTGTCACCACCCCAACATTGTTCTCGATCTACCTCGCTGTAATGTTTCACCTCATTGCTGACAAGCTGCTCGCTGGAGAGGAGCTAATTTACAGAACCTGTGGGAAATTATCCAACTTCCGCTGCCTTTAAGCCAAAACCAAAGTCACCCCCAACCAGTGTCATTCGAGCCGCAGTACGCAGATGATGCTTGTGTACACGTAATCTCAGAGGATGTACTCCAGACTACGGTCAGCACCTTTATGGAAGCATATGAGAGTGTGGGTCTCACCCCTGAACATCCACGAGAGGAAGGTCCACCACCAACCTAGCCTGGCATTGCGGAACAAACCTCCAATCATCAAGGTCTACAGGGAGGCCTTGGAGAACGTTGGTTACTTTCAGTTCCTCAGGAGTGTCCTGTTGGCCAAAGCAGTTATTGATGAAGAGATCCAGCACCACCTCCAACGTGCTAGCATAAGTTTTGGCCCGCTGAGGAAAAGGGTGCAAAAGGACTACATCAGGTCAGACACCATGATCATGATTTACAGAGCTGTGGTGGTTCCCTCCCTCCTATTTGGCTCTGAGACACCACCAACGCTGTCTGCGCAAGATCCTGTGAATGCACCAACACCAGTGTCCTCGACCAGGCCAACATCCCCAACATCGATGCACTGACCATTCTTGATTGGCTGCGATGGGCTGGGCATGTCGTCCACATGACCAAGATTCCCCAGGCCGGTGCTCTACTCCCAGCTTCAAAACGGCTGGCAAGTCCCAGGTGGACAGAGGAAGTGCTTCAGTGATACCCTCGAGGCTGCACTCCCAAGACCATCCAAAGTGGAGGAGGAGTATCTGGGGAGGCGCCTAGCATCTTGAGATTTGCCTTCAGGAAAAAAGCGGAAAACAGGTGAAAACAGGGAAAGGAGCGTGCTGCCACACCAACACCACCTCCCCTCCCCACCCTTTCTCATGACCCCCTTCTGTCCCAAGTGTAGCAGAGTTTTCAGTAACTTTACAGCCACCTATGGACTCACCTTGAGAGTGGAAGAGAGTCATCCGCATCTGCAAGGGACTGCCAGTGATGATGATGGAGTCGAGGTTACAATCAGATCTGGTGAAGCAGGCTCCTGCACCTTAATTTTTACATATGTACAGTCTGGTTAACTAAGCTTAATTGAAGTGCGACAGTGACGTGCTAAAAAAGAAATAAAAATACTTCTTACCACTGATAGAGAGGGGGATAAGCAGGAAGGAGCCAATCACCTCTCCTTATTAGATTGTTACAATCAAAATTAACTGATTCAAATTACATTTTAAGTAATGTTAAAGTTGAAATTTTATGCAATGGAACTTTGCACATTTTGAGGGATGTTTCTTTAGAAGAATGAAGATATGTTCTGGGCTGGATTTTGCAAGATGTCATGGAGTCCATCCCTCAGGCTAAAATATCAGAGTGTATGGAGCACATTCACAATCCTTGCAGCTGCCTTACCAATGCAAACTGCACTGTGAATTACTTTAAGGTGAGAATATGCCCTATTTCAGTGGCGTAGAGAGCTTAGTGAGCTGCTGGCAACGCTACAGTCTCAGCAAAGCCTTTGGGAATATTGGCCATTGCTGGGACTGTCCTTGCGAAGGGATAAGGGTGGTAGGAAGCCAGGTTCATGGGACGAGGTATGGGGTAAAAATGGTATAATTAACTCAGTAGGGAGTGGGGCCCAGAGGACTGCAGAGAAGATCCTAACCCCATCCTGCACCAGACCCTACAGCTAAAACTGCTGGCTATTTTGCATGGTATGGGTCTCCCTCAATTGTGGTAAAATACTGTGGTGGTGGGAGAATGCCCTCACTGGACATTGAACAGTCTCAATTGGCTCAAGAGTAGGCAGGCCACCTCCCCTGCCCTCCACCTCAAAAATTACAGACAGATGAAGCATGTGTCGGAAGCTAGAGGGAAGGACACATGCTTAAATACTATAGCACCCCCCAACCTATTGGCAAGAAAGTGCAAAATCCAGCCTTGTGTTTGTAAGAACACTTGGCCAGCTCTTGAACAGAATTGGTGATTGCATTACTCAATGGTGCAGTGGAGCAAGTTGGTATCTTTGGGAAGGTAACTAATCCCCTCTGGACTTAATTATCTTTTTCTTGTTAAAGGCCTGGCTGAAGTTCCCATGTGGCAGTTCTAGGCTTCTGGGAGTGAGGCCCTATAAAAAGTAGATAGGGTAGTATTTCCAAGGCAAGTATGTGAAAATCCCAAAGACTCCATCTTATCATAGGAGGGGAAAGATGGAAGATCTGCCTTTGATGCTTTGCCTTTGTAACTGAAGGTGGTTTTACAAAAAGGCTGGTTGATTGGCAGAATTGGCCCGATACCTGAATTCTTGGTTGCCCAATCAGAAATCTTTATTTTTCCCCCATATTCTTAAGCTCAGTTCTATCTCTTTAGTTTGAACACAAATTGACATCTGATCTACACCACAAATTGGTTTACAACATCACTATACATTGACAGAGGGTAAATGTCAAACAGTCATGCAAACATTTGGCAATAGAGTTGCTAGTATTTCTCTGTGTTCTTGACAAGGTGAAGGATGGCTGTGCTGGACATTGGGATTGTGCTTTAGACACTTAATATTAATGTAGCATGAAACAAATTCCTAAATCGTGTAGAGAATAGTCAGATGCCTCAAAAGCATGCAGTTGCTTCAACCTCAAGTAATCATTCTGTACTGCATGAATAGCATTTCTTCAGTCTTGCAGGCAAAATATTATGTCAAGATTCAGTAGCCATGTGTTGATGAATAGAATATTGGAGCTGCTATTTTTTTAGACATGACAAGCATTCATTTACAGAGACATAAAGTGCATGACATGACTCTCCAACCAAAATTACCACCCTGCTCTGAAACATACTTTTGAATCAACCTTTTTCATACTTTTGAATCAGCAATGTTATTACGTACTTCTGGAGTAGGTGGGACTTGACTCTAGGCCTCCTAGCTTCAAGGTAGGACAATATCACTACACTGCAACGGCCCCTGCCTGTTCTGATATAGATCAATAAACACAGGTTAGTCTGCAATTAGTAGCTATCACGCGAACACAATTAACACGTAATTGTACACAATTAACACATAATTGTACACAATTAACACATGTGACATCTGAGAGTTTGCCAGTTTATGGCAAATTAGTGCAAATTTTGTCTTGTAGGTCTAATCCATAAAGATCTGAACTGAGACAGATGAAATCAATCTAATCAAGTTCTCTTGGAGACGCCTCTGTGCCAGGAGACCCAGATTCAAGTCCCACCTGCTCCAAAAATGTGTAATATCATCTCTGAACAGGCTGAAGGACATTAGCCTCATATCAATCTGATTCATTGTTAAAATTCTTTGATCATTTTCAAATCTTTCCCATCCGCCAACCTTTTTTCTCTGTAAACTCCTCCAGATCTAAACTTTCCAAGATCCCTGCGCTCTGCTATTTCTGGTGTAAAAGCAAATTGCTGTGGATGCTAGAAATCTAAAACAATTGAGGAAAATGCCAGAGAAGCTCAGCTTGTCTGGCAGCATCTATGGAGAGGGAAAGAGAGTTAAAATTTCAGAAGTTCAAGGCTGGACTAGAAATATTCACCCTGTTTTTCTCTCCACAGCTGCTGAGCTTTTCTAGCTTTTTCTCTCCTCTAATTCTAGCCTCGTTCTCTTTAGCTACCTGACCCCTAAAGTCTGGAATTACATCTGTAATGCTCATTACTTTTCCACCTCTTTCCTCTTCCAGGAGCTCTGCAAAAACCATCTCTTTGACTAAGCTTTGGCCACCTGCCCTAATACATTCTTATGCAGCTAGGTTCCTCTCCAAGGTGAATCTCCCAACTATGCTAGCACTCATTAAGCAGAGGTGACTTTTCTGACACAGGTACAATCACAGAATGAAAGTCAAAACCCCTCATAGGAATATAGTGCCATTAGAAATGTGAACAGGGATAGGCCATTCAACCTTTCAAACCTGCCTGCAATTCAAATAGATCATGGCCAATCTGCTTCAGAGTTCAACTTCTCTTGTGTGTCAACTCATCGTAGCCCTCAACTCACCCTGATATTTCAAAAATCTTTATACTTCCTCTTCAAATAATTTCAGTGACTTTGCCTCCACAACTCTCTGGGGTAGAAACTTCCCTCTGGGAAAAGAAATTCCTTTGCATTGCAGCTTTAAGTCAGTATCCCATTTTTCTGAACTATGTCTGCTAGTTTGAGAACCTCCACGGGTGGAAACATGTACCCTGTCAAGCTGCTTTGGAATTGTGTACATTTCAATTAAATTGCCAAGATATTTCCAGGAAAATCCCAAGGAATTTCTGCATGGCGAGATAGATGGAGACACAAAACCAGTAGGATGTCCATATCTGTGATTCCAACTGCTTGTAAATGTGAGCTGAAAGCCCCAAACTTTACTTCTCACATACTGGAGACACTAACTAATAACAGATGGAAATGGTTTCATCACCCCTCAGGCTGGCATGTAGTACCATTGTTTTATGGACAAGCCAGCTGTATTTGCTACCACCGTCATCTTAAAGTGTAGGAAACTACATGGCCTGCTTAGTCTATTGTTGTAGAGGAAAACCTCATTCTAGTCTGACTAGAAGAGTCTCCAGGTATAGATTATTGAATGCTAGTAACTGGGCAGGGTAGATTGACAGAGATTGTTACGGAAACTTTGAAGAGGATCAGATATTAGGTCTTAATCCTTCAAGCCTCTAAGCTGTTCAGGCCACATGACATCACCATACTGGGTTGTGCTTATGGCATTCAGACTTAACCCTTTCAGACGTTTATACAAAAACGTGTATAGAATGAATGCTTGTCATGTACAAAAACAAAAAGAGGCTACAACCTCTTGACAACAGGCACCAAAAAAAATCTGACAGCACTTGATAACCACTTCATACGTGACACTCATGGTAGAAAGTGTTTCACACATTTTGGAATCTTCAGCCATCAACAAAAGTGCTAACTCTCACCCAACGAATTTGATTTGCTGCAGGTCCATCATCTTACACAAATGGGACGATGCTGACAACAACAAACTTGGCATCAGATTTTGCTGGATAGTTGTCCCAGGATGGCCATGTCGTCCAGGGAGTTGGAGGGGGAGTTGAAGTGGTTCGCTACTGGAAGGTGTTGTCGTTTGTTGTGAAGAGAACGCAGGTCCATCCTAAGCCTCCTCCAGTGTCACAACGACTCCACCTGGAAACTGGAGGAGCAGCACCTCACATTTTGCCTTGGGAGCCTACAGCCCAATGGTCTCAATGTGGACTCTACTAGTTTCAAAATCTCCCCACCCCTGACCAACCCTCCCTCTCATCTCTGCCTCCTTGACCTGACACAACCTGTTCGTTTTCTCTCCCACCCCACTGACCAATCCCCACCACCCCCTACCTGCACTCACCTATCACCATCCCACCTACCTTCTCCAGCCCCACCCCTACTCTGGCTATTTATTTCAGAGCTCCAGAAACATCAGCTTTCCTGCTCCTCTGATGCTGCCTGGCCTGCTGTGCTCCTCCAGCTCCACACTCTGTTATCTCTGACTCCAGCATTGGCAGTTCTTACTATCTTTGGGTCATAGTAGGCCCTCTTTGCACTGTGGGGGTGGGAGTATGCATTGTAACCTGATGCCCCACCAAGCTCCGTCTACCTTGATCTACAAGGCTGTCGACACTCTTCCAAAAAGTTAATAGCTGATTAACATAATGTAGTCTCCTGGAACTTGAGTTAGAGGGAAAATAAGTTTAAAAGAGCCCTTGAAATGTGGGTGGGGATGTAACAAGACTGAAAGATATAGATGGGAAATTGCAGACAATGCAACTGATTTGACTGACGGATAAGAAAGGGACTAGGGTTGGCTTAAATGATTGGTTTAATATTTGAACAGCTTGACAGAATTTAAATGAAATAATAATAATGTTACATGTAAATAAAACAATTGATATGGAAAAGAAAAGGAGATGGATGAAGCATCTCAATTCATTTACATGTTAATATTGTTCCTCCAATTGAAATCAAATTTCCTTTGAAATCACTCTCTTTGTGATGTTAAATACTCCCAATTCAACGTATGTCTTTGTAAATTTACATATATCTTCCACAGTCACTGTGGAATTCACAGAACACCTCAACAATTCAATTCTTCCTGATTAGCACACACCCAGTTTTCAGTCTTTTAAATTCATTCCATTGTTGTCAATTGGTTGTTTGTGCAGTTGCTTCTTGTAGCTCAACTGCAATTTAAACTGAGGGTAAACTAACTCTCTCAATGCCATTTCCACAAAATACCTGACCGTCTTCCTGGCTCCGATGCTAACTTATTCCGTTTTCAGCCATTGTCCCCCTCCCTTAGAAATCTCCTGCTTCTCTGGACTCTCTGTTCTTACAAGTTACCAACATTTCTGAATGTGTTGTTACTCTCCAGATCTATGTCAATTCTCCAACACTGTTTGGATCCTTCTAATTAGGTTTCTGCTGTCCAATATTATTTTAAAAACTCTAACCAAAGTCGTGACTAACATTCTCAGTGACTGACAGATGTGCATTAGACTTCTTGTCTTCAGTTTATCCTTTCCCGAGTTGACAGAAACACCTTTTACTGACAATGTCTTGCCTTGTTCTCCTTTTATCTATCCATAGTCAGAGCACCATTAACGATGACATATCTTATCCCTGCTGTCAGCTCCGAAGATCCCCAAAGGTTCCTTTTTGATCCCTTGGTCTCACTCACCCATTGTTGTGCTATGATGACACAGCTGCAGACCTGGCCCAGTTTCCACTTGCACCCGGTTCTATCACCTTTCTCCTTCTCTTGATCCTTTCACTACTGTTAAGTTGACAGACTTGTCCTCCAACAATTATTCCTGGATGGATTGCTTTATCCTCCAGCTAAACTTTGATGGGATCAAAAATATCAACTGTAGTTTTAACTCTATCTTGGTGGTCAGTTAAAATTACTCAGGTTACTTACCTGCCCATGAACTGTATGGGATTTTAACCTGTTGAAATAAACAGATGGTAAGGTCACAAGCCAAAGCTATCAAGACACACTATTCCATGCGGCTCTAAGTTTTCAATAGCATTTCTGAAAGCCAATTGCAATTTAAACTTATTGACCTTTACCTTGAACCCATTAGGACTTGGATGCAAGAAAATTGCTTGTTAGAAAGGACACCAGTTTACACAGCATGAGATGAAGATGCTGATTGGTTGGGCCATCATTGGCATGGTGGTGGATCAGTGATGGTCAAATGTCAGTCATAGATCTTGGATCAGACAGGTAGACTCTGATAATCAAGGGATTGCCATACGAATGCAGCAGATGTTGGAAGTTTTTATGTCTCTTTTATTTCCCAGTGTGGAATGTATTTACAAATTCCTTTTACCTACATCAAACAGGGATCTGTGTTCATATATGTAGCTTCTAGCACCATTAAATACGTCACATTCTAAGCCAAACTAATAATCTTAAATTGGTTTCTGGTGAAATTCTTAGCTCAAGCTGGACTATTTAATAAATGCTGTCCATTAGGAGAATGGTATTCAATGGTACACATGTTGTTCTGAGACTTGCAATCATGAACTGGTTGAGCATGATTGGCATGTTGCCTACTGTGAGTGATAAATGGGACTTTTTTTATGTCTATTCCCTAGGGAATACTGATGAATGCAAGGGCAAGAGCTTTTGTTTCTTGTCTCCTTTTAGCAAATCTAAGTTTAGCTTCAGTAAACAGCTTCAGAATATGTGATTTTTTCCTTCCACTAGAGAACACATCAACTGGCAGAATTTAAATAAGTCTTGGAGTTAAAATACCCTGGCCTCATTTCTGGAGAAGCAGTGATCTTATAGTTACTTGCAAGTCAAAACAATGGTCTGGTGTTACAATTGGGTTGCTTAACTTTATTCCAGTTTACCACCAATTCCACCTTCCTATCCTGCCACTATCTGGAGCTAGCTAGACTGTATGAATCTTTGCATCAATTCTTAATTAATCTTTTGGCTTGGCATCTTGTTCATTGAAAAGGCTGCATAATTCCAACTCCATATTATCCTCTGTGTGTCCATGAAATCTACCTTGTTCTCATTCAGACACATTTCCACAGAAAATCCTTGTTATTCAAATTCTTTTCCCATCCTACATTCCCGCATTAAACTATTTGCACACTGACACTGTCATCTACACCTAATTGTAACCTATAAAATTAGCAATTTCTCACTGGCCTTCTTCCACTTCGGGGGAACTCCAATGGTAATTGTTAGGTTGTTCATGGCTTAAGAACATAAAATGGCTGAATGTGACATAAAGTAGCTGGGGAAGACTTCTATCTCAAACAGGAGCTTGCACAGTCTGCTGTTTCAAGTCAAACTGTAAGCTAGAGTCATTAGATGCCTTTATAGTGAGAGTATATCCAAGTAACTGGATAAAGATGATACATAAAGAGTCTTGTGAAATGTATACAATGGGCTCTGTTACACAGAAACAGATGCAGATGCTTGTGTAGAGAACCATGGTAGAGCTACCTAAAGTAGCATTTTGTATTTTATAGCAAAATAATAAAACAAAGTGTAACCACCTGTCAAACATCAAAATGGAGTTTTAAATATACAACCATTATGGGATATAACTGTATTCCTGTGAAAGGAATGCTGTCTGGAACATGGTTGCTATTATGTGGAGGTGTGAGTGTTGGACTGGAGTGGACAAATCCAGAAGTCACATGACGCCAGGTTATAGTCCAACAAGTTCATTTGAAATCACAAGCTTTAAGAGAACTGCTCCTTCATCAGGTGACTTCACCTAACGAAGGAGCAGCACTCCGAAAGGTTACGATTTCAACTAAATCTGTTGGACTATAACGTGGTGTCATGTGACTTCTGACTTTGGAATGTGGTTGAATAAGAAGTATTGTGAAGGGCCAAGGATAATTGATGAGGGGGTCTGATAAACATAATGGTACCATTGGATGACCTAAAGCTGTTCATGGACTGATCATGTAGTCACATGATGAACCTGATTGGATGTGCATATGATCAATTAATATTATGATTGGCTTGTAACAGCCAAAGGCAGATTAACAGCAAATGTCTAGAAAGTGTATTTTTCTTTTTGTTCTGTGGATAAACTCTTGGACTGCTAGAGGATCTCTCCCCACTGATGTACAACAATAAAACTCTTTGCTAATGAAGTGGACCTTGGTGTCTGAAGTAACTCCACGTAGTTCAGTATCTTGTCATCAAGTCACACTTTTATTTACATGTGCTCAGTATGTGGACTCTGACCATCCAGCTCAGATCCAGACCTGGGAGTGAGTGGAATCTCTGAGACTCCTGTTTATATCTGTTAGTCAGAACTCCCTGATTGACCCAGGTTAGCAGTCCCAATCAGGGACCTCATACTCAATGAGATCCAACTGGTCCTCATTCCAATCACTACAGTGTCAATTGATTCATTCAATCATTCCATCTCAACAATAGTCATGCAAGAACAGGCAGAAAAGCCATCCTTCCCTCCATTAGTGACAAATTATTCAATTGCCTGGATCCTACCTTCTGGAAGTTCCTCCTTAAATGTTCTTGCCATCCACTTCCATGTCTACCGAACCTTATCTCTTCAAGCCAGAATTTTGTGGCACCTCCTCATGTTCATGCCTTGGCTTGTTATCGGTTTTTCATTCATTCCATTGCTCAATTGTCCTTGGGTTTGTTTTTACAACAAAGTTGCTATATTAATACATCTTCTCCTTCCTCTGCATTGTATTTTGTTCTGCTGTGCTAAGTCATGTTGACTTGGCCTCTGGAGAAAATTGCACTGGGAGTACTTTTGTTTAATGCAAAAACTGTTTTATAATTATGCTCACTGAACACGCCAATAAAAATAATCAGTTATTTCTTTGTTCTAACAAGAGAAAAGGATTATTTATGGTACTGCAACTCGAGTTTTGTAGTCTGTTGTTCCAGCAGAAATGTATTGATCCATTCCTCACAAGATTTACAAATTACACAAACACAACAGAAAGGAAAAGAAATGAGTAATAGCTAGTGTAACATATGTTACAAGAAAAATATTAAGCGGCATTATACTGGGTGCTACCAATGATAATCCGAAGAACACAAAGGGTATAAACAGTTATCAGCATTGCTTTGGAAGGTACACTACAGATGATATTTCATTAATCTACCAAAATGTGGAATTATTTGAAGAAAGTGCTGCCTAGACTAAGGGTAGGTGATGGCCTACTGGTATTATCATTAGACTATTAATCCAGAGACCCAAACCACGTCCTGGGGACCTGGGTTCAAATTCAGATGGTGGAATTTGAATTCAATAATAACCTGAGGAAATAAGAGTCTAATGATGGTCATTAAGACCATTGTCTGTCAGGAAAAACCCATGTGGCTCACTAACGCCTTTCGAAAAGGCAATCTGCCACTTTTACCTGGTCTGAGCTACATGTGACTCTAGACACTGGGCAGTTAGGGATAGGCAATCAATACTAGTGTAGCCACATCTAATGGATGAATAAACACCTGAATGCATAGCTTTACCAGGAAAAAAAACCCCACAACACTGAAGTTACACTGCACATGAAAATGAGGAGTCGAGGTTTTGGGTAGCATAGTGTCTCAGCGGTTAGCAGTCTGTCTCACTGTGCCAGGGACATGGGTTCAATTCCAGCCTTGGGTGACTGTCTGTGTGGAGTATGCACATTCTCCCTGCATCCGCAAGTGTTTGCTCCGGTTTCCTCCCGCAGTTCAAAGACGTGCAGGTTAGGTGGAATGGCCATGCTAAATTACCCGTTAGTGTCCAGGATGTGCAGATTAGCCATGGGAAATGCAGGGATGGGGTGGGGAGATTGGGATGCTCCTAGTAGGATTGGTTTTGGACTCATTGGGCTGATTGGCCTGCTTCAATGGTGGAGGGATTCTATGATAAAATCTCTAAATCAGAGATTTAATGATTATCCAGCTACCTGCACTGTGAAATAAAAATATAAAGTTCATTTAAGAGATTTTTGAAAATATTAAACAAAATTAATTTCATATAAGAAAGGATTTGAGGTTGAAGACAAAAGGTGAGAAAAGTGAAAGCCTAAATTTGAAAACAGTAACCCTTTTCCCCAGCAAATCTCCATCCCACCCCATCTCCACAATGACCCCACCACCACCCTAATGAATGGTGGATTTGTGGAGCAGATGTTTAGTGGAAAACTACATTAAACAATCCTTTCAAAATAGGGCCTGGATAAATAATTGGTTCTAAATGTGTTGGAACGTTTCAGGGTAAGTGCAAACTTAAGTGGTTAAATTATCCATGACACATAATGACCTCTGTGCAATCAGTGAGCTGACAAGACACTGGATGTTGTCTTGCCATTTGACAGGTTGTGCGGTAGAAACACTTTGCTTGGATTGCATTTGTGGAACACACAATATTTGAGCAGAACTCCAGATGGCTAACTGTGTGAAGTGGAGTACCTAATACTAAAAACGGTGAAATAAAGTCGCTACAGAATCCCTACAGTGTGGAAGCAAACAATTCAGTCCATCGAGTTCACACCAAGCTTCCCAAGAGCATCCCACCCAGACCCTCCATCCCTCTCACCCTATCCCTGTAACCTGCATTTCTTATGGCCAGAGATAACAAGGTGTAGAGCTGGATGAACACAGCAGGCCAAGCAGCATCAGAGGAGCAGGAAGGCTGACGTTTTGGGCCTAGACCCTTCAAA